>NC_069501.1:1001836860-1002076860 GCF_027579735.1 Bombina bombina
ATTTTTTCTGACAGCATTAAGTGTGGACCGCTATTTGACTTTGACCTCCTCCTCAACTTTTTGGAGGCAGAACCAGCAGAGAATTCGCCAGGCTCTTTGTTTTGGGATCTGGCTGTTGGCTGCCATATTTCCCTTGCCAGAGGTGGTACACATGAAAGTGATGGACTACTCAGATCCTGTTTGTATGTTCATGGCACCATTTGAGACATATGATGAATGGGCACTGGCAGTCAGTCTAATGACCACCATTCTGGCATTTATAATACCTTTTTCTATAATCCTTGTCTTTAACCTGATGACTGCCTATCATATTAAGACTTCTGGTAGACCAGAAAGTAAGAAACACTGCCGGCTCATCTATGCCTACATACTGACATTTCTACTCAGCTGGCTTCCCTATCATGTGACCCTGATACTATTAACCATGCATGGGAGCTACTTTCATTTGAACTGCGCTTTTATTCACATTCTTTATTTTTTCTATGAAATTATTGATTGCATATCATTGATACACTGTGTAGCAAATCCAATCCTTTATAACTTCTTGAGCAAGGACTTTAGGGGCAAATTTATCAATGCAGTAGTTAGGTATATCCCCAAGGAGAAAATAGGTGGAGATGGCCCTGCTGAACACTCTACCTCTACAACTGAACATTCTGTTGTAATCACTAAAGAAAGCTCTCCACAGGCCAACGCATAAGACTGCTATGTTATGATGTGATTTATTCACCTTCGAAGAGAATAAAACAGCAAAAATATAGCCATCTGTGTTAATTTGCTTACTATTTAATTTCATTGGCTTTATATTCAATTTTGGCAATGCATTGTCACAGTTCAAATTTCTGTTATGAATGTATAATCTTTGTAAATTTATCTGTAAAATAACCTGTAGTATATTTCAGATGCATTATTCAAACAACCATAGTAAAGATACTTGTCATTTGCTTACATATTTTTGGCTAAAGTATAGAAATAGTATAGATACAATGATTAGAGTTTTGTTTTTTAATAAATAAATTACAAATGCTCACTTTGTCATTTGTTCTTAAATATACTGTAAGTGATATTCCATCTTATGGATATGAAGCATACATGTGCAATATAGGTAGAAAACCCTTTATCCAAACTGCTTGGGACCAGAAAAAGATTTGGATTTCAGAATACTTTGGATTTTGGAATATTTGCATCTGTAAAATAGAAGTTTGGAGTGGAGAAGGAACCAAGTGTTAACAACAATCTCAAGTCATTTAGGCAATATTTACATGTCATAATTCAGCTTATGCATGTAAGCTAAAGGTAGTTTAATATTATTATTATTATTATTATTATCATTTATTTGTATAGCGCCGCCAAATTCCGTAGCGCTGGGTACAATGATGGGGGTATACAATGACAAAGATCTGTGATACAATACAAAACATAACAAGACTAAACAAATCTAGCACAGGATGAAGAGGGCCCTGCCCCGGAGAGCTCACAGTCTATAGGTTGAGGGTGCAGAGACATAAGGTTGGGGTAGCTTGTTACATCGGTTGTATTTGCAGCAGTGAGTCTGGCAGTTCATGTACATGTATTAGCTTGGTCCGGATGCGGGATGGAGGAGAGGTGGTAAGCCTCTCTGAATAGGTGGGTTTTCAAGGATCTTCTGAAGCTATACAAGGTTGGAGACAGTCTGATGGAGCGGGGTAGAGAGTTCCAGAGGACAGGAGCAGCACGTGCGAAGTCTTGGAGGCAGGAGTGGGATGTAGAGATAACAGGAGTGTAGAGACGTAGGTCAGAGTTTGATCGAAGAGGACGGGATGGGGAGTATTTCACGATGAGAGAGGAGATATAGTTGGGAGTTAGACTGTTGAGTGATTTGTAAGTTAGGGTTAATACTTTAAACTGTATTCTGGAGTGTATGGGGAGCCAGTGTAGAGACTGGCAGAGCGGAGCAGCTGATGTAGATCGTCGACTTAGGTGGATGAGTCTAGCAGAAGCATTCATAATAGATTGGAGGGAGGAGAGGCGGTGTTTTTAATATTTTATATGCACAATACCCTCAAAAGAATAGTATAACACTGTAATCAGAAAGGTAATATTTGTTGTTTTAAATTAATCTAGACTATTATTTTCATTTTAGTACACAAAAACAAAACCAAGGCAGAGTAAATTGTGAATTACAAGCGGGGGAAAATTTTAATTTCCTACTATAAAAAGGAAACCTTTATTGACACACTAATGGGACCCTGAATACCTTTTGCATTTATATAAAAATGGTGATTAATACCATTCTCCTTAGAGAGGCCAAAAAACAAAATGTCTAACCTAGGTTTCAAAATGCTGAAAATGTCCTATACCAGCCATTTGATTTGCAGCATTTGCATGTTAAATTATTTGCTTTTTGGCCTCTGAAGGGAGATCAGGACAATTTTCACACAAAAGCAAGAAGTGTTCAACCTTAAGAACGAAG
The DNA here is from genome assembly GCF_027579735.1 of Bombina bombina. Classification (NCBI taxonomy): domain Eukaryota; kingdom Metazoa; phylum Chordata; class Amphibia; order Anura; family Bombinatoridae; genus Bombina; species Bombina bombina. The sequence goes on from NC_069501.1 coordinate 1,001,839,313, forward strand.
GTTTTTATCTCAGTTTCAATTTTGGCATTTTTGCTCTATTTGTTTAACCATAATGACCTGCTCTCTTGTTAAATGCCTCCAAACATATTATATACCCTTTGTTAACAGAAAAACAAGGCTTTCTTGTGATAACCTAAATGGATGCACAATAAAGCAATAAATAGGAATTTGATACTGAAAAATATTGTAAATTAAAAAAAGGCCATGTTTTACAGTTTTCTTTTTAATCATTTCTATAAAACTAGCGAACTAGCGAACAGGTTTTTTAGAATAACTCATATGTTTAGGTTTCCAAGCAATTTATAGCAAATATTGGCCAAATACTACAAGAATAGATTTATTGGCTTAAGGCTACTAATGTATATATTTGTAGAAACTAGACACCCAAAGGAATTTAACCCTTTTATCACTAAGGGCAGAAAATAAAATTTATGGATAAGAAAAAATTAAACATATTAAAATAAGTCTGCAAGACTGGAATTGGGGGACCACATAGGGTATCCTTTAATGACTCTTAATACACCAGACCCACTTCTTTCTATTCTACTCACATTTTCAACAAACCCAAACAAATGGTGTTTATACACATGGGGCCCTTAGAGCCATACAGTTAAAGGGACAGTAAAGTAATAATTCAACTTTGATGATTTCGATACAACATGAAATTTTAAACAACTTTCCAATTTACTTCTGTTATCAATTTTGCTTTGTTCTCTTGTTATACTTTGTGTCATAGTGTAATACTAGGTGGGCTTAGGAGCATGCACGTCATTAGCCATCTGGCAGCAATGTTGTATGTACATGCAAACACTGCTGCTATAGAGTGCTAAAGACAGGCGCATACCCCTAGGCTCTAACATTTCTATAAACATTGTTGCAAACACCACTGCCAGATGGCTAAAGAAGCATGCACTCTCCTGAGTTTTCCTAGGATCACTCTGTAACAAAAGATATCAAGAGGATTAAGCAAAATTTATAACAGAAGTAAATAGGAATGTTGTTTAAAATTGCATACTCTATCCAATCTATTAAAGTTTAACCCCTTAAGGACCAAGGAAGTATAGTGTACATCCTACAAAAAATGTCAGTTAGTGACCAAGGATGTACCCTGTACGTCCTCAGGGGTTTCAAGCGTTGGAAGCGATCCTGATCGCTTCCAACCGCTTTCAAGGGGTTGCAGTGATGCCTTGCTACTGAGGAATCACTGTAATCCCTTTTTGTAGCCACCGATGCAGAGAGAGCCACTCTGTGGCCCTCTCTGCATCGGGCATTGATGGTGCCGATCGTTGGTGGGTGGGAGCAGCAGATGGGAGGCGGGCGGGCGGGCGGCCCATCGATGTACCGGCATTCTGATCCGGTTGTGGATTGTTTCTCCTCAGTAGGCGGAAGCAGCTGGGGAGACGGGTGGGTGCGCGTACGCGCAAAAGAACGATTTATGCGGCCAGAATTTTTTGCATTGATGCCTAGGTGGGGACATATTGGCTGTTGGGCAGGGGATCTGGGAGGGGGAGGGAGGTAGGATGTTGAGGGGAGGCAGCTACACTACAGAAATTATCCTATTAAAAAAAAAAAAACACAGACATTTTTGGGGCCAAACTTGGTACTGGCAGTAAGCTGTCAGTACCCAAGATTGCGGTAAATAGGTAGAGGGGGTGGGTTTAGAGAGCTATATGGGGGGATCAGGGAGGTTGGGAGCTTAGAGGGGATCCAATACTGCAGATTCAATTGAATGAAAAAAAAAGCTTTTTATTTTAGTACTGGCAGACTTTCTGCCAGTACTTAAGATGGCGGTGACATTTGTGAAGTGGTGGGGGAGAAAAAAAGAGCTGTTTGAGGGGGGTCAGGGAGGGTTAAGGGGGTGGGATGTGTCACGTGGGAGGCTGATCTCTACACTAAAACTAAAATTAATCCTACAAGCTACCTAAATTAACCCCTTCACTGCTGGGCATAATAAAAGTGTGGTGCCCAGCAGCATTTAGCGGCCTTCTAATTACCAAAAAGCAATGCCAAAGCCATATAAGTCTGCTATTTATGAACAAAGGGGATCCTAGAGAAGCATTTACAACCATTTGAGCCATAATTGCACAAGCTGTTTGTAAATAATTTCAGTGAGAAACCTAAAATTGTGAAAAATGTAACGATTTTTTTTATTTGATCGCATTTGGCAGTGAAATGGTGGCATGAAATATACCAAAATGAGCCTAGATTAATACTTTGGGTTGTCTACTACACTACACTAAAGCTAAAATTAACCCTACAAGCTCCCTACAAGCTCTCTAATTAACCCCTTCACTGCTGGACACGTGTGGTGCGCAGCGGCATTTAGCAGCCTTCTGATTACCAAAAAGCAATGCCAAAGCCATATAAGTCTGCTACTTCTGAAGAAAGGGGATCCCAGAGAAGCATTTACAACCATTTGTGCCATAAGTGCACAAGCTGTTTGTAAATAATTTCAGTGAGAAGCCTAAAGTTTGTGAAAAAGTTTGTGAAAAAGAGAAAGATTTTTTTTATTTGATCGCATTTGGCAGTGAAATGGTGGCATGAAATATACCAAAATGGGCCCAGATCAATACTTTGGGTTGTCTACTAAAAAAAAATATATACATGTCAAGCGATATTCAGGGATTCCTGCCAGATATCAGTGTCACAACGTAACTATCGCTAATTTTGAAAAAAAAGTGGTTTGGAAATAGCAAAGTGCTTCTTGTATTTATTACCCTATAACTTGCAAAAAAAGCAAAGAACATGTAAACATTGAGTATTTCTAAACTCAGGACAAAATTTATAAACTATTTATTTTGGTTGTTTTTTGGTGGTTGTAGATGTGTAACAGATTTTGGGGGTCAAAGTTAGAAAAAGTGTGTTTTTTTCAATTTTTTCATCACATTTTATAACTTTTTTATATTAAATTATAAGATTTGATGGAAATAATGGTATCTTTAGAAAGTCCATTTAATGGCGAGAAAAACGGTATATAATATGTGTGGGTACAGTAAATGAGTAAGAGGAAAATTACAGCTAAACACAAACACTGCAAAAATGTAAAAATAGCCTTGGTCCCAAACGGTCAGAAAATGGAAAAGTGCTGTGGTACTTAAGGGGTTCATTTGGACTTTACTGTCACTTTAACTCACTCCAGTTTAGAAGCAATTACAGATCAACAATCCACAAATTTTTATTAAAAATCTCTTTCTTTAAAAATGTTTCATGCAAAATGCATACAGTTATTCACATAAAACATATGTACGGTAGAATCTACTAGGGAATATTTGCTGATCTTTCACAAGTATTTCACTGTTTTTATATAATCATGAGTCTCTGATTGTAGGAACGTGTGCTGTTGCCCTTTTTATAGCATGACCGTTTCTGATTTAATTTCTAAGGAATGGTCTAAACTAGGTGGGGTTTTTTTTTACTCCTTCTGTAAAGTTTAAAAAGTTATACCCTTTACCATCTGCTAATCTGGAGTTATAGGAGACCATTCCTAAGGTGGATGGGGCTATTTCTACTTTGGCTAAACATACTACTATTCCTTTGGAAGACAGTACCTCTTTTAAAGACCCTCTGAAAGTAAATGGGTTAACATACATTTGTGGAATGTTAAGGGTATAAAATCCCCATTGGAAAGGAAATCAATTAAAGGGACACTGAACCTAATTTTTTTCTTTCATGATTCAGATAGAGCATGACATTTTAAGCAACTTTCTCATTTACTCCCATTATCAATTTTGCTTTGTTCTCTTGCTTTCTTTATTTTAAAAGCAGGAATGTAAATCTTAGCAGTCAGTCCATTTTAGGTTCAGCAACATGGATAGCACTTGCTTATTGGAGGCTTACATCTACCCACCAATAAGCAAGCATAACCCAGGTTCTCAACCAAAAATGGGCCGGCTCCTATGGATCACAGTTCTGCTTTTTAAATAAAGATAGCAAGAGAACGAAGAAAAAATGATAATAGGAGTAAACTAGAAAGTTGCTTAAAATTTTATGCTCTATCTGAATCACGAAAGAAAAGTTTTGGGTTCAGTGTCCCTTTAAGCACTTTCTGAAACATTATCACACAGTTATTGTTTTTTTTTTTTACAAGAAAATAATTTATCACTGAATAAAATATTTCAAATAGGTTAAGTGAGTCAGGTCTTATTTTCATCATACAACTAAAAAAGAAGAGGAGTGGCTAGTCTATATTTTTTTTCTGCGATCTCAAACTTGTCATTCTTATATTAAAGTTTAAATATAAAATATTTGTGTTCCACATTTGAAAGCATATGCATTTAATAGTAGCAGTAGCATACAGCCACCAATCATCCATTTATAAACAGGAGCCCAAAATGTTCAATTTTCAAAAGAAATTACTAGTGTTCTCAAAAGGGAACATTATTGTCTTTGTATTATGCCTTTTAGGAATGAATCCAGAGGCATTCAGTGTCCCCTTTTCAATGACATTACCAGCGCATTTAATATAGCGTATTATTGTCCACATATCCAGAGTTTTAGACATTAGGCCACAGTTATTTGAGATATAAATTGCCACTCTTGTAAAAGATGATAAAAAACAAGGTGGTAAAAGGAACATAATGGTACAGTTTGAGGTGATAGGGCACTGGTAAACGGAATATGGTTACCATCAGGGGGGATGGAGCAGTGTAAGAGCACTGATAATGGGACAGGGGTATATCAGGGGCATACTCAATATGTATTATGTGAGTGTATGGGGCATATGTATCAAGCTCCGAATGGAGCTTGATGCCCCGTGTTTCTGGCGAGCCTGCAGGCTCGCCAGAAACAGCAGTTATGTAGCAGAGGTCACAAAGACCGCTGCTCCATAACCTGTCTGGCCGTATTCAGCATTGCACCAGCAGCTCTGAGCAGGCAGACAGACACCGATCAAGTACGATTGGGTTGATTGACACCCCCTGATGGCGAACCATTGGCCGCGAGTCTGCAGGGGGCGGCGTTGCACCAGCAGCTCTTGTGAGCTGCTGGTGCAATGCTGAATACGGCCAGACAGGTTATGGAGCAGCGGTCTTTGTGACCGCTGCTTCATAACTGCTGTTTCTGGCGAGCCTGCAGGCTCGCCAGAAACACGGGCATCAAGCTCCATTCGGAGCTTGATACATATGCCCCATACACTCACATTCATAAACATACATATTGAGTATACCCCTGACATACCCCTGTCCCATTATCAGTGCTCTTACACTGCTCCATCCCCCCTGATGGTACCCATATTGCTCGCCGTATTCAGCAAGGTCTGTCGGACCTGATCCGCACTGTCGGATCAGGTCCGACAGACCTTGATAACTAGAGGCCTATGTGTGTTCCTGTCAACTATTGTATATAGCCATAATACATAAGTAATAAACTCGATCAGGCCCATTTATCAAAGGGCTTGCGGACCTGATCCGACACTGCGGATCAGGTCCGCAGGACCTCGCTAAATGCGGAGAGCAATACGCTCTCCGCATTTAACAATGCACCAGCAGCTCACAAGAGCTGCTGGTGCAACGCCGCCCCCTGCTGACTCGCGGCCAATCGGCCGCCAGCAGGGGGGTGTCAATCAACCCAATCGTATTCGATCGGGTTGATTTCCGGTGATTCCTGTCCGCCTGCTCTGAGCAGATGGACAGGGTTATGGAGCAGCGGTCTTTAGACCGCTGCTTCATAAGTTGTATTTCTGGCGAGTCTGAAGACTCGCCAGAAACACGGCCCTTCAAGCTCCGTACGCAGCTTGATAAATATGGGCCTGTCTAATTCTTATTGCAGTACAGATGACGATAATGAATTCCAGTAGGTCAGTAATGTGTACACAGTACTTTCAAGGAAGTTCATTGTTATATGCTTAAACCTTTTCACCTCTCTAAGGAAATGTAATTGCATATTTGATTAACTGTAAGGAAATGAATACTCACCAGCTCTCTCTAAAAAAAAATACTTTCAGTTCATTCTTTAATCAGTGCTTAGAGCAACATAATTAAAGTAACCTTGTAATAATTGAGGTTCCTGTTTCTCTTTAAAGAGCATTTCAAGTGTATTCATATTTATTGTATCAAGTAGATAAGACAGATAAACTTTTTCTTTTTTTCTAATTGCAGTAAAAGGCCGCACTGTGATATAGAATGTCTGGCCAACATGTCTCAATTCATTATATAAAGTCAAGGAAGGTTTTTCTGCGGACTGGAACGTTATTACTTTTTATGCAGACAGAAAATGCTTTAAATTTACAAAAAAAATTTACAGAGCTTTATTGAGAAAAAATAATATTACAACATATCATAATCAACCAATAGTGGCAGATAACATTAAATTCTTTGGTCAAGATTCAGGAAGATGGAGGTATTGTGAAGGGAAAGAAAGTAGAGTCCTGTGAGAACAGTAGGCATCAAGAGTCCATTGGTAAGATGGAAGGTTCCACCTCTTCTCTCTCCTTTTAGTGATTGTATTTGTGATCTCTGAAAGCTCACAGTTTTAAATGTTTTAATTAGGAAGTTTTGGGGTATAGAAAGTTCAGAAAGGACACTGGTGTTCTTGTAAAAAGGCGGTAAGGGTAAGCATACAATATCAACAGAGTATTTACAGTATTTTCATAACATTTCTAAGAACTGATCAATTCTTAACTTGAACATTTAGGCAAGGTAATAGGGGGGAGAGGGGAAAAATAAAATAAAAGGGGAGAAAAGAGAGGTCAAGTTGGGGACAGGGGTAGCTGGGTAATGTAGTAAGTGGTATAGGGGTGGCAGGAGGTGTTTGAGTATGATGTTCATGCCCATCAAAAATGTTTATTTTGTTTTCAGTGCATGCGGTCCTCAGTGTGTATGTATGTACCGTCTAATTATTAGTGGCTGTGGCCCACATATTCATCATAAGTTCGTGGATTTCCACTTTTCCTGTCCGCAGGTAATGTTACCATTTTACGTGTAGTTTATTGGTTACTTGTTGCTTCCATTGGTCTAGTGTGGGTACTGTGGGGGACTTCCACTTTTGGGGAATGAGGGCCTTTGCAATGTTAAGAAAGATATAGAGAAGAGGGTGTTTGACCATTTCACTAAACTTGGGTAATGAGGGGAAAATCAGGATTTTAGGGTCTGTTGGTATACGGATTGAGAATTTGTTGTATATGTATGCGATAATCTCTTGCCAGTACAGACCAATTCTGTCGCATCCCCACCAGATGTGTAGAAGGTCGTCCTCCTCTCCACAACCCCTCCAACATTTCCTATTATTTTTTTTTATATATGTGTTGTATCCTGGAGGGGGTAAGGTACCACCTTGATAGGAATTTATAGTTCATCTCTTGTATGTTTGTGGAGATAGAGGATGTTTTGTGAATCTGGAAAATTCTTCCCCAGTCTTTTGCATCTATTTGCATATTCAAATCTATGTTCCACCTATGTGTGTATGAGGGGAGTGTGTCCTGGGGTGGGATCAGTTTGTATATTAGAGAGAGCATACGTGTCACCAGGTGCTCAGATAGGCACAGGTTTTCAAATGGTGTAGGCTGTCTAGTTAAAGGACATAATACTCATATGCTAAATCACTTGAAACTGAAGCAGTATAACTGAAAAGCTGACAGGAAATATCACCTGAGCATCTCTATGTAAAAAAAGGAAGATATTTTACCTCAAAATTTCCTCAGCTCACCAGAGTAAGTTCTGTGTAAAAAGTTTTACTTCAGCTGCTGTCCAGCTGCAGGTAGAAAAAAAAATGAAGAAATGAACTGCAGCCAATCAGCATCAACAGTGCTGAGGTCATGAACTCTTTTACTGTGATCTCATGAGATTTCACTTAGCTCTCATGAGATTTCATAGTAAACTTCCTTAAGCTGAATAGGGAAATAACACAAGATTGCATGAGGCTCACTTCCTTGCTGGTCCCGGGACAGGCATACTCATTTGCTGCTTAAAGTCTTTTCCAATGGGGTGTGAATACTTAGGATATTTTGAGGTAAAATATCTTTCTTTTTTACATAGAGATGTTCAGGTGATGTTTTCTGTTCTGCTTTTTACAGCTATGCTGCATCACTTTCAAGTGTTTCAACATTTGGGTATCATGGCCCTTCAATTTGCTTCTCTGTTCGTGAGTTTGTGTGTAATGTGTGATTCGTTCATAGGAGAACCAGGAAGAGAACCTCTACCCATTTAATAACCTAAAAATGTTATCTTGAATACTGCACATGTTTATAGCACTGTGGAATCTGTTGGTGCTCTACAAATACTTGATGATAATAATAATAATAATAATAATAATAATAATAATAATAAAAGAGAAGACACCAGCGTAGTTCACTCTGCGGTAATAATTTTCCATCTCTTGTGATAGATCCTATTGTGCAGTGTTTGATATGATTAGTGACTACGCGGGGGATCTGGTGTTTGTATATCAGGATATCTGGGTTGCCCTTGAAGGGGGTTAGGGGAGATGGATTTGAGGAAGTTGTGTTTATTAGTTAATCCTCCGTTGTCCCTAGGGAGGTACAGTGTCTTTCTCGGGACACAAGGCATGATTTTATTCCATATAAACATCTTTATTTTAGATTGTAGGTTAAAAAGGAAATTGTGAGGTAATGGTATCGGCACTGTTTGAAAAAGGTACAGGATTCAAGGTAAGATATTTATTTTTAATATATGTATTCTGCCAAGCCATAAGAAAGATTTGTTATTTCACCCTGATAGGTCTTTTATTATTTCCTCCTGGATTTGTGTGTAGTTGGTGCGGATCATGTATTGGGGGTTCGCTGTGCCCAAAAAAATCCAGATATTTGAGTTTGTGGGGCTAAATTTTGATCGGGCAATATGATGAAATATTCACCATTTTTTCGGGTGGTGTTGTGATTTTGAGGCGTTCTGACTTTAATAGGTTAAGGTGGAGTGCTTACCGTATTCCTCAAATTCTGAGTATGAAGCCAATTTGGTCTGTTAAAATAAGGTGTTTTAGAAGTGGATTGAGTCTGGTTGTGAGTATTTTGGCATATATTTTTATATCTGTGTTTAGGAGTGAGATGAGTCTGTATTTTTCAGGTTTGGTTGGGGGTCTTCCAGGCTTGGGGAGGACTGTGGTATGGGCCTCTAGCATGGAATGGGTAAAGTCTCCCTGCTCCTCCATATTGTTAAACAGATTGGTGAGATGGGGTATGATGATGTGTGCAAAAGTTTTATAATATTTGATGCCGTAGCCATCTGGTCTGGGGCTCTTTCCCGTTGGCAAAGCTTTAATAGCTTTGGTAACCTCTTCTGGGCTGATTGGGGGTGTCTAAAAATTTAGAGTATTCTTCGCTTAATCTAGGCAGAGAGGGGGTTGTTAAATAGTTAGATAGGTTTCTGGTAGGGTTATGTGGTTCTGTGGGTGTGGTCGTTGGGCCTTCTCCTTTTAAGTTGTATAAAGAGGAGTAGTATTTATGGAATGTGTCAGCTATTTGGGGGCTGTCTTTACAGAATGAGCCTGTTTCACTCTGTAAAGAGTAAACATATGTTTTTAACTGTTTGCGGTGGAAGGCTCTGGCCAGCAGGCGTCCTACTTTATTTCCATGTTTGTAGTAACGTTGTTTTAACGTCAAAGAATGACATTGTTGTTCGTGCTGTAGGAATTGTTGAAATGTCAGTCTTTTTTGGGTCAGTTGTGCTGTGTGGTTTGCGTCTGTCGGGCGTTGCTTGTGGAGGCGCTCTAGTGTGCTTAATTCTTTGAGGAGAGATTGATATTAGTCTCTACTGTGTTTTTGTAGCTTCGCTTTGTGTTTGATTAATTATCCTCTCATCACACACTTATGTGCCTCCCAGACTGTTGTGTTAGGCAATCGTGTCATTGTGTTTAATTAAAAGTATTCTTTTAATGCTTTAGCGATATTCAGTTGTATTAAAGGGTCAGCAAATAAAGATTCATCTAGCCTTCATTGGTGCTAGGGGCTTCTGGCCATTCTAGAGAGTATCAGGGAATGGTCTGACCAAGTAATTGGCAAGATTTTTATTTTCTGTTTCAGAGAGAGACTCGATGGGTCTAGTAGGAAGTAATTGAGGATTGGTGGTGATGCGAGAAAAAGGTACAATCCCTTTTCCTTTGGGTGGTATGTTCTCCACGCGTCCTGCACAGCGAGATTGCGCAGGCTGTTACCTATATTTTTAATGTCTCTTTTGGGGTTAGTTGTGGTGCCCCCAGATGTGTCTATGCATGGTTCAAGAGGGACGTTGAGGTCTTCTCCTATCAAGTGCATACCTTTTTGCAGTCTAGTATGTTGTTCGCTGTTTTGCATATGAAAGAGCTTTGTGATGTGTTTGGAGAGTAGATGTTTACTATAGTAATCAGTCTGCCAAACAGCAGTCCAAGAAGTATTAGTTGTCTGAACTCTGTGTCTTTTTCTATTTGCATTAGCTGATATGGGATGTTTTTGTGTATCAGACTTTTTGTGAGGGCCTGAGGAGAAGAAGGCTGTAGGGGTATGCCCTTTAGGTTCTTTCCCTTTTTTGAAGTGTGTCTCATGCAAGAGAATTATGTCAACTTTGAGTCTATTGAATTCTCCTTCAAATTTAGTGATTTGAGATCCTGATGAAAAAACGGCTCTTGAGACAGAAGGTCTGGCCTTAAAGGAAGTGGCCAAGGTTGGCAACTGGACATCCGGACAAGATCCGCAAACCAAAACCTGTGAGGCCATGCTGGTGCTATCAGAAAAACATGCGATTGTTCCAATTTGATCCTGGAGATCACCCTTGGAAGAAGAACCAGAGGCGGAAAAATGTAAGCAGGTTGGTAAAACCAAGGAACTGCTAACGCATCCACCATCTCCGCCTAAGGATCCCTGGACCTGGACAGGTACCTGAAAAGCTTCTTGTTTAGATGGGAAGCCATCAGATCTATTTTGGGGAGAACCCACATCTGTACAATCTGAGAAAATACATCTGGTTGGAGAGACCACTTCCCTGGATTTAAAGACTGACGACTGAGATAATCCGCTTCCCAATTGTCTACACCTGGAATATGTATCACAGAAATTAGACAGGAATTGGATTCTGTCCAAGAAAGTATCCAAGATACTTCTTTCATCGCTAAAGGACTGCGAGTCCCCCCTTGATGATTGACATATGCCACAGTTGCGATATTCTCTGTCTGAAAACAAATGAATAATTCTCTCTTTAATATTACCAAGCCTGAAGAGCCCTGAAAATAGCACAAAGTTCTAAAATATTGATTGGTGACCTCACCTCTTGAGGATTCCAAACTCCTTGTGCTGTCAGAGACCCCCAGACAGCTCCTCAACCTGAGAGACTTGCATCTGTTGAAATCACAGTCCAGGCAGGATGAGCAAAAGAGGCCCCCTGAATAATCCAATGATGGACTAACCACCAGGACAGAGAGAGTTGAATGTTGGGATTTAAGTATATCAACTGTGATATCCGAGTATAATCCCTGCACCATTGATTCAGAATGCAAAGCTGCAGAGGTCTCATATGAAAACGAGCAAAGGGGATCACGTCTGATGCTGCATTTATGAGACCTAAAACTTCCATGCACATAGCCACTGAAGGGAATGATCGAGACAATGCAAGTTGATTTGTGTGAGATTCTGCTAAATGAAAAGATTGAGCCAGTACCAAGATATCATCCAAATAAGGAAACACCGCAATACCCTGCTCTCTGATTACAGATAGAAAGGCACCAAGAACCTTCAAAAAGATTCTTGGAGCTGTTGCTAAGCCAAATGGAAGAGCAACAAACTGGTAATGCTTGTCTAGAAAAGAGAATCTCAGAAACCGATAGTGGTCTGGATGAATCAGAATATGAAGATACGCATTCTGTAAGTCTATTGAGGACATGTAATGACCTTGCTGAACAAAAGGCAGAATAGTCCTTATAGTCACCATCTTCAAAGTTGGGACTCTTACAAAACGATTCAAAAACTTCAGATCTAGAACTGGTCTGAAAGAATTTTCCTTCTTCGGGACAATGAATAGATTTGAATAAAAACCCAGACCCTGTTCCAGAATTGGAACTGGTACAATCACTCCTGAAAGCTCTAGATCTGAAACACATTTCTGAAAAGCCTGAGCTTTCACAGGATTTGTTGAAACGTGAGAGAGAAAAAATCTTCTCACAGGAGGTCTTATTCTGAAATCTATTCGATACCCCTGGGCGACAATATTCTGCATCCAATGATTCTGAATGGAACCTGCCCAAATGTCTTGAATTTCAATCTGCCCCCCACCAGCAGAACTGGATCGAGGGCCGCACCTTCATGCAGTCTTAGGGGCTGGCATTGGTTTCTTGTAAGGCTTGGATTTATTCCAACTCGAGGAAGGCTTCCAATTGGAGCCAGGGTCTTTAGGGGAAGGAGCGGTTTTCTGTTCTCTATTCTTATGAAAGGAACAAAACTGATTAGAAGCTCTAGATTTGCCTTTAGAATTTTTATCTTAAGGCAAAAAAAACTCACTTCCCCCCAGTAATAGTGGAAATAAATGAATCCGACTGGGAACCAAACAAATTATTACCCTGGAATGAAAGAGATAGTAACCTAGATTTAGATACTGCTGCTCCATAACCTGTCCACCTGCTTTGAGCAGGCGGACAGACATCACCAGAAATCAACCCGATCGAGTACGATCGGGTTGATTGACACCCCCCTGCTGGCAGTCGATTGGCCGCGATTCTGCAGGGGGCGGCATTGCATCCACAGCTCTTGTGAGCTGCTGGTGCAATGCTGAATATGGAGAGCGTATTGCTCTCCGTATTCAGAGAGGTCTGGCGGACCTGATCAGCACTGTCGGATCAGGTCCGCCAGACTTTGATAAATAGAGGCCATAGATTTGACATTTATCCTGATGATATAAAAAATAGCATCACAGATAAAATGATTAGCATGTTGATGCAAATGAACAATGCTATGCAAATCAGAATCTTTTTCCCATTGTGCTAAGCTATCCAACCAAAAAGTTGATGTAGCCGCAAAATCAGCCATAGAAATGGCAGATCTGAGCATATAGCCAGAATGCAAATAAGCTTTCCTTAGATAAGATTCAATCTTCCTATCTAAAGGATCCTTAAAAGAGGTACTATCTTCCATAGGAATAGCAGACGAAAAAACAAACACAGAGCGCAACCGCAACTCAAGGTAAAAGTTTTAATTATAAGTTTAGCGCTATCACACAAATTTGCACTTACAAGATAATTGTAAAGTTATAGCCTTTTAAAATATACTCTTTCCGGCTGCACCAAAGTCTTTTCCGTCCCTTCTGCTTCTGTTGTATCCCAGCGTGTACGGATGTCAGTGGCGCTGATGCATTAATACTTCCGGTGGCCGATTCTTCTTCTTAGTGCTAGTGTAAACAAGAGTCTGTGAAGCTGTCCTATGTCCTCCTGATTAGAATGCAATAAGACTTTCAAAAAGAGGATCCCCGTAGATGATTTTACATGAGTCCTGGGTCTTGAGAAAGTCCGTACTAATCGGATGAAACGCGTAGACAGGAGGACATAGGACAGCTTCACAGACTCTTGTTTACACTAGCACTAAGAAGAAGAATCGGCCACCGGAAGTGTTAATGCATCAGCGCCACTGACATCCGTACACGCTGGGATACAACAGAAGCAGAAGGGACGGAAAAGACTTTGGTGCAGCCGGAAAGAGTATATTTTAAAAGGCTATAACTTTACAATTATCTTGTAAGTGCAAATTTGTGTGATAGCGCTAAACTTATAATTAAAACTTTTACCTTGAGTTGCGGTTGCGCTCTGTGTTTGTTTTTTCGTCTGCAGTTTCGTTTGGGCTGGGCGCTCTTTAGCGTCCAGCAACTTGGACAGCAGCACCGCATTCAAGATCAGTGTGAGGAGGAAGCCGGATGGTATCATACTGAGCACAGAACGTGAACATTTCTATCATACTCCTCGAGTCATTAAGGTAACATCAATTTATGGAGATTTGTTAAGCACATAAGTTGGTAATTTTAAGTGCATATGTTAACAAAAGTGTGAGTTATAATATATATATTTATTATTGGTATTATCTATATTTTAACATAAAAAAATCTCTTTCTGCATAGAAGCTCATCTGATTTTGCGCATTAAATTAAGGCTAAATAGGGAATTCATCAGATGTGACTGGGGACTTACGGATATTAATTTAAGTTCATCCGGGACCCAGCAGTTTTCTTAGTCTGTTAGCGCAGTGTTAGGGAGTGAAGTGTTGAATTGCTTCCATAGGAATAGTAGTACATTTAGCAAGGGTAGAAATAGCCCCATCAACCTTAGGGACTTTTCCCCCAAACTCTAATCTAGCCACTGGCAAAGGATACAATTTTTTAAACCTTGAAGAAGGAACAAAAGAAATACCAGGCTTAGACCATTCCTTAGCAATCACACCAGAAATGGCATGAGGAACAGGAAAAACCTCAGGAGTAGTCACAGGAGGTTTATAAACAGAATTTAAACGTTTACAGGATTTATTATCAAGAGGACCAGACTCCTCAATATCCAAAGTTATTAACACTTCTTTTAACAAAGAATGAATACACTCAATCTTAAAAAGATAAGATGATTTATCAGTGTCAATGTCTGAAGTAGAATCTTCTGAATCAGAGAGATCCCTATCAGAGGAGGATATATCAGTATGTTGTCGGTCATTACAAATTTCATCAATATTATGAGGAGTTTTAAAAGACCTTTTATGCTTATTCGAAGGCGGTATAGCAGCCATAGCCTTCTGTATCGCATCAGCAATATAATTTTTCATATCAACAGGGATATCATGTACATTAGATGTTGAAGGAACAACAGATACTGTACTAGCACTAATAGAAACCTTTTCTGCATTCAAAAGCTTATCATGACAACTGTTACATACTACAGCTGGAGATATAATCTCCACTAGCTTACAACAGATACACTTAGCTTTGGTAGAACTGTGTTCAGGCAGCATGGTTCCTACAGCAGATTCTGAGACAGGATCAGATTGAGACATCTTGTAAAATGTAGAAAAATAAAAAAATAACATTAAACAGAAATATTTTATTTCCACATATAGAAGTTTAAGGAATGGGAAAAAATACAAATGCTAAAATTGGCAAAAAAAGCAAATAGCATAGCCATCTGAGCATAAAGAAGGTAAGGAGCATATAGGAAGTGAGGTAAAATAAAACTAATTTTTTTGGCGCCAAGTATGACGCACAACACAAAAAGGAAGTTGAGAATTCTTTTGCCGCCAACAAACACCTGGAAATGACGCAACTCGCATCATAACACAATTTTGCGCCAAACAACCTAGCATCAACTAAGCCGCAGGAAATGACGCAATAAATAACAGCATTTTGCGCCCTAGCAAGCCTAATTTGCCCGCAAGTTTTCCAAGAAAAAATAAGTCAAATTGAAAAAAAATAGACAATACCCCAGATAAGACAAACTTCCTAAACATGATTTCCATAACGAAACTGCTGGACTGCAAAGGGAAATACACATTAACCTGACTCATGGCAAATATAAGTAAAATACATATATTTAAAACTTTATATGAATACATACAGCGCCAAACCATAGCTGATAGTGTCTTAAAATAATGATACATACTTACCAAAGACACCTATCCACATATAGCACATAGCCAAACCAGTACTGAAACCAGCACAGCAGAGGTAATGGTATATAAGAGTATATCATCGATCTGAAAAGGAAGGTAGGAGATGAATCCCTACGACCGATAACAGAGAACCCTTGAAAAGATTTCCCATGAGGAAAACCATAAAATCAAACAGGCGATACTCTCTTCACATTCCTCTGACAAACACTGTACTCTGAGAGGAATTGGGCTTCAGAATGCTTAGAAGCGCTTATCACAGAAGAAATCATAAAAATCAAGCACAAATTTACTTCCCCACCTCCATAGGAGGCAAAGTTTGTAAAACTGAATTGTGGGTGTGGTGAGGGTTGTATTTATAGGCATTTTGAGGTTTGGGAAACTTTGCCCCTCCTGGTAGGATTGTATATCCATACGTCACTAGATCATGGACACAATTACATGAAAGAAAACATTTTCTGTAATGAGCAAAATAAGCATTAAAAATACATCTCTTACAAAACTAGAGAGTGCACAACTTTAACTGCACAAAAATGCCAGCAGATATCTTAAAGGGCCAAACACCTATTACATAAAGGTGCTAAATAAGTCTCCACAGAGCAGCCAGAGAGTTAATAAAGTCATCCAGTATAGGCTATAATGTTTTAAAACAGAAAAAAGTATTTTGGGACCTGCAAAACAGATACAAAAGATACAAAAACAAGCAGCAAACAGCAAACCAGTATTAAAACATATCAGCCAAGGGTATGGAAATAGAAGAATATTGTAGATCAATAAAGGGAGGCAAAGGACAAGTCCCTGCGACTGATTACAGAGGGTTTATGAAAAATTTCCCATGAGGTGAATCAAAGAATAAGAAACCATACCCCAAATACATCCCCTCTGACAAGCACTGTACACTGAGTGGAAACCAGCCCTCAATATAGACTGAAACCCCTTCTCTGAAGAATCAAATGTACATCTTCATTTTTCATCTACCTCCAGCAGAGAAAAAGTAAAGAATGAGGTATGTGTGAGGGTTTTTATAGAGCTCTTGGGGTTTGGAGCTCTTTGCCTCCTCCTGGTGGTAGAGAAGGGTGGTTTCCATGAGTAATGGATTGTGGACGCTGGTCCGGTTAATGCGTCGTTTTTCTTGGGCGTTCAACCTCGGGTGCTGTCTTCATTTTATTTAATCCGGTTAGGATATATTTGATTTATTTTAAGAAGCTCATGTCTGCTATAATTTTCCAGTTTTGGAATATTCTTTCTCTGGAACTGATACTTGCGATTTTGTGGTCATGTGCGCACTTCCTTGGAAGCTGTGCATTTTTCTATATCAGAACTTAGTTATGATTACAGTTTATGTTTCGATCCCTCTGGGGCTTCGATTTCCTTTCTTGGACCTTGCACAATTTCAGGTGTTCCTTGTGTCAGGCAGGTACTGGTCGGGCGCTAGCTGCTGTTCCTTAAGGTTCATGTCACCCATGTCGTGCCGGTGTGCTGTTTATCCTGTTGGGTGTCGAGTCGTTCACTTTATTGGAGTGTTTGTTTTATGATTTATTTATCCATTGCTTGAGGGGGTGTTTTCGTTACTTATACGTCAACTTGCTCCTTGTCCTCGGTGAACGGAGTATCGGAGGAATTGTATAGGGCCTCTGCCATTCCTTATGTGGGGATCCATCTAGGATTCCTCGTGGGTTCTGGAGGCTTTGCCTCGGAACCAAAGTTCTCCATTCCCAAGGGGTTTGGAGGTTTGGATGACCGCTGGACAGTTGGGGTACCAGTTGCGATGACGATTTTCTATTCAATCTTGGTATTTTCTGGGTGTCTGTTTCCTTGTGGCCTAGTCACAGGTGCCCCTCGAGGTTGCTGGGACTGTTTTTTTCCTTTTTGTGTGGTCTGGTCATCTGAGTCTGGGAGTTTGAATATGTCTGTCCTTCCCCTTTTTCTGTATATTGCAGGTTCTCATAGGATGGAGCGCAGGGGTTGAGTTTCTCCTCCTTTTTTCACGGCAATAGCCTCTCAGCGGGAATTGAGGGGTTGCCCATGTTATTCCTGGTACAGGATTTTTGGGACTGATACTGTGAGGATCTTTGACTCTCCAACTAGGACCCTAGAGGGTCACTTAATTGCCCACATGTCTAAGGTTGTGTTTTGAATTGTGGCATATTCTCCATTTTATGGAGCTCTGTACCTGGTTAACTCCGGGGTCCCTGGACTGGGAGTCCCTGTACTCAATCCTCTAGGAGCTCTTGGTTTCTGGGGCAAGCAGAGGGTCCAGGGTTTAGATCCACCTACGGGTGCGGATTGCCATCTCAGAGGCCTGTCTAGAGATCTTTCTAGGATCCTGATGTGAGTCTCTTGCGAGTGTCCAATGTTTAAGGACATTGGGGTGTGCTAGGCATTACCTAAAGTGCCCTTTTCTGTATGAGGCAACTTGGTGGTTTCTCAGGATGTACGGGCTGCGCTCGGTCCTGGGCAGTTCAGTTTCAAACTTTAGGGTTTAGAACATCCACTTGTCCCTTCGGGGAGTTGGTTTTTCACTCTCATGGGAGATTTGGTATTTGTCTGGAGGTTAGTTTGCTACCTTTCAGGTGGATCTTCGGTTGTTGCCAGTGGCAACTTTTGCATTTAAGGCTCAAGGTTGTTTGTCTCGACTGAGCTGGTAGTAATGACCATTGGGTTATTACTCAATGGTATTGTTTTACCATTCTCTTTGGTCTCTTTGCCTTGCCTACGGCTGGGGAAGTGGTCGCCTTGGCTTTGTCCTTTTGGGGAGGATTTGGAAATATACAGTTTCCATGGAAAGCCTGTGGGTCCTTATCTTCTCTTTTGAGGATTCTTTTCTTCCTTCCTTGTGTGTGGGATATCAGGGGGGCTGGCTCTGGTACTAGGGTATCGTGGTTGCTCTGTGCCCTATTTTCCCTTTTGGGATTGTTCCTTCTTAGAAACAGGGACTGTGTATGGTTTTTGTAACCCAAGCATGTTGAGCCAGCTGTAGGAGCCAGATGGTTAGCTTTGCTGCCTAGCAAGTGGAAGGTTTGCAGTTTGAGACCAGTTGCAGCTACTCACATTTGGACTGTGTACTAGCAAGCTTTATATTTCTGTCATGGATTCATGGTAGCTTTCCAGCTGTTATTAATTGGTCAGAGGCCTCCAATGGGTAGCTTCCTCTTGGCCTCCACTCTCTTTTGTGGCGGACGTTACCAGCCCTTTTTTGGGTTGGGTCCGTTTCTTAGAAGGGAGGTCAGGGATCTGTCTGCTCTCTTGGGTCTGACCATGTACTTTTCTTGTCCCTGTTATCCTCCCTGGTAGAGGGTTCATGGGTGTTCCTTCCTCCATTGGTTGCATTGTGGCTGGTGTTGGTTGTCTTCTGGGATCTGGACTTTCCTGGTTGGGAGTTTCTGTTGATAATTTGGCACTCCCTATGGGATGGGGTCCCATGTTGTCTTAGGGTCAGCTTTGCTGCCTGGGAGCTGGAACTCGAGAGTTCTGTCAGTTGTGGTTCTGTGTTTCACAGGGCATCCTCTTTTTCTGTTGGGACAATTGGTTTTTTCAACCTGACGGTGAGCTCTGTGTTTTTCCTTCAGGCCTGATATAGGTTTCCTACCTATATGTGGCTAGTTTTAGCGGTGGTGTCTGCTAGACTAGGGTTCAGTGGGGATCATGTGGCTTCCTGGAGCACCATATGTTTTCTGGTGTTGTGTCAGGGGACCTGTGGAGGGATTTTGTCCTTCCTCACAATTGTTCTCTCATAGGTTGGGAGTGTGTCTTTGGGAGTTAGACTTTATAGTGAGTTCTTTTTCCTGGGTGGTTGTTCGATAACAGCCTTCGTTTCGCTTTGTCTTTGGGTTTTTTACCCTATTCTGACGATCCTTTGGATCTTCTTTTTGGGTACTCCGTTCTCCCCTTCGGGGGTAGGTGGAGGTACTTTTCCTTGGGGTAAGTTTGTGCGATTTAGGAGCCTGTGGGACTTGACTCCTTGGGGCTTCTAATCTAAGGATTTTGAGTGGTCTCCAGAACGGCATGCCAGTTGTTAAACTGATGGGCAGTTATTTTAGTTTTTTCAGTTTTTATGGGTAATTTCAGGCTGTGGTGCCCTTTGAAGGGGTCGCCTTCTGTACCCACCCTTTGTTTGCAGTCAGTGTCCTCTATAGTTTGGGTATTGTTTTTCCAAAAGTAATGAATGCAGCTGTGGACTCTTCCCGTTTAAGAAGAAAAACTTAAATTATGCTTACCTGATCATTTTCTTTTCTTCTGACGGGAAGAGTCCACAGCTCCCCACCCACATTTATCGATGAGGCAACTGTAATTTAGTTTCTTCTTCTGGCACCTTTTTCACCCTGATATTTCTTTTACTGTTTCTTGTTTCCTCTGCAGAATGACTGGGGGATGAGGGAAGTGGGGGAGGTATTTAAGCCTTTGGCTGGGGTGTCTTTGCCTCCTCCTGGTGGCCAGGTTCTGAATTCCCAAAAGTAATGAATGCAGCTGTGGACTCTCCCCTTTAAAAGAATTTTTTTTTTATCAGGTAAGCATAATTTAAGTTTTTTATTTTTATAGTTATTGATATTTAAGTTTATTACTTAGTCTAACAAGATAGCTTACTATAGTGCTCCAGTCAATTAAACATACTGATCAATGTATATTTTCATGACGGGAGCGCTATAGTAAGCTATCTTGTTAGACTGAGCTGGGAAGTGCAGTGCTTGTAACACATGAGGATAAGTAAAAAAAGAAAAAAAGAAAGATTGATGGCAGAATAACCGGAACTTCAAAATAAAACTAAATTTCTCCGGAGGTTCATGTATGTCTGGGAAGGTGAAGGTGCGAGCTGCTGCCAATGCAGATGCCCTAGCCTGTGCCGTGTCTGTAAATGAGTGGATCCTGCGGGACTGTCACTCACTGTACACTGACCCTGAGAATGGCATTGTCGCTATATGTTTTCGTGGCTCTCATACTATTGTCAGTGCTGTTCCTGCTACTAGCGCAGAGATGCTTCAGATCACGGCAAACATTAAGAAGCAGTGATGTTACCGGCAGGATCGACATGCTTATGTGAAGAAGTTTTAGAACAAAAGCAGGAAAAGCTTTATGAAGATTACCTGAAGCAAGGTGTAGGGGAGCATTACATGAGCTGACTCCAAAATACGTTGTATGTGGAAGAAAAATTCCATGCAAAAGAAATCCAACTGCTTCTGTGTTACCCAGAAATCTATCCCACATTACCATAACAGACTGTATCATGCAAGCAGCTCTGGTATTACAGGGGTTAAACAAGCTAATCTTAGCGCCAGTGACACTATTGCAGCTGTACCTCACATGTGACTGCTCGCAAACGATGTCTTCAGAGGGCGAGCTGTATCATCAGAGATCCTTCCCATTCCAGCCATGAATTGTTTGCTCTCCTACTCTCTGGGAGGCGATATAGGAGTCTGTATGACAAGAAAGACAGGCTAGTTTCTTCCCCAGAGCTGTTACTCTGCTGAACACAAACTCCTAGTTTTTAATTCTTTTAACTCCTTTAATTGTCTTTTTAATCTCATACCTAAACTACCTCAATTTACAATTGCTGCTCACTATTTACATTTTTTCTTAACTCGCACCATTTATCATTTGCTGCTCACTATCTGATTTGCACTCTGCACATTTGCACCTTGCTGTCAATTAATTGTTAGTACATAAAGACTTTCATTGTCTATTACTGATTTTTGCAATTATTGATATCACATACTTTATTATGTATGTACATAAGTCCTTCCTTAGTTTGTCATTTTCAATTGCACTTTATATTATTTTCTTACACTAAAATTGATTTCTGGTTTATTATTTTGCTGTGCTATGATGACAATTACTGTTACTGTGTGGATTACTGTTTCTGCACATATTTCACTTACTGTATATTGCACATCTAAACTTCTGTCTGCTCATTTATATTTCTGTTTTTAAATCATTGATATTACATATTTCACAATGCATGCATATACTTTAATCATACTCATTCTCACCTAGATTTAGAGTTTTGAGCGCTATAGGGAAAGTAAAGAATGCCACAAAAGTTGCGTTATTTAACTCCCTATAGCGCTGCCATTACAAGTTTAAAAAATCCTGGCTTGTGCGGGCTATATGGAGATTTTGAGCTCCATACCACACCAAAAACAAGTTGTGTTTTGACGTGCTAGTGTACGCTTTCCCCATAGACATCAATGGGGAGAGCTGGCAAAAAAAAAAAAAATCTAACACCTGTGATCGTGGAAACTAAAGTTCCATAACGCAGCCCCATTGATGTCTATGGGGAAAAAGAAAATACAGTTTAAATCTAACACCCTAACATAAGCCCCAAGTCAAAACACCCCGAATCTGCTGCCCCTGACATTGCCGATGCCTGCCTATAGTTATTAACTCCTAATCTGCCGCTCCCAATATCGGCGCAACCTAAATAAAATTATTAACACCTAATCTGCCGCTCCTGATATCGCTGCCACTATATTAAAGTTATTAACCCCTATTTCACTGCATCCCGACATCGCCACAACTATATTAAACTTATTAACCCCTATTCTGCCGCTCCCCGACATCGCCACAACTAAATAAAGCTATTAACCCCTAAACCTCTGGCCTCCCACATCACTATCACTAAATAAACCTATTAACCCCTAAATCACCAGCCCCCCACATCGCAACAACCTAAATTAATCTATTAACCCCTAACCCTAACGTAACCCTAGCCCTAACACCCCCTAACTTTACATAATTAAAAAAGAGCTAAATTAAACGTACAATTCATAAACAGAGCTGATTTATTTAGGGCAATGCCCTACAAAAGGCCCTTTTAAGGGCCATTGGTAGTTTATTCTAGATTAGGTTTTTTATTTTGTGGTGTTTTTTTTTTTATGGTAAAAATAACACTTATTCTTCATACACAGTGTTTAAATTTTCACAGGTATAATAGCCTGTTATGGTGCACACCCTTAATTAATCAATTTATACAACACTATAAGAGAAGATAAAAAGCCTCAATCTAATATTAGGCCTTTAAAAAGACAGGGAATACAGCACTCTTTATATTTATATAAAGCACATATTTATTGTTACACAGTTCAAATTCCAGAACTGAAACAAATCAAGCAAATATTGGTAAAGCTGAACAAATATACATATATATACAAAGTATATATTGTTGTTATACAATATATATTGTTGTGTATATATATGTATATTTGTTCAGCTTTACCAATATTTGCTTGATTTGTTTCAGTTCTGGAATTTGAACTGTGTAACAATAAATATGCGCTTTATATAAATATAAAGAGTGCTGTATTCCCTGTCTTTTTAAAGGCCTAATATTAGATTGAGGCTTTTTATCTTCTCTTATAGTGTTGTATAAATTGTTTTTTTTATGGTTATTAGAATAGGAATATTTGTTTATTTTTGATAATTTGTTTGTTATTTTGTGTAATGTATATTTTTAGGGGGTGTTTTTTGTAGCAAAAGAGCTATTTAACTTAGGACAATGCCCTAAAAAAGGCCATTTTAAGTGCCCCCAAAAGGCCCCTTTAAGGGCCATTGGTAGTTTATTCTAGATTAGGTTTTTTTTTTTTTTGTTTTTTTTTTAAAGTATTAGAATAGGAATAATCTTTATTTATTTGGATAATTTTGTTTGTTTTTGTAATGGTATTTTTTTTATTTTTTGCAATGTTAGTTTTTAGTGTAAGGCAAGTTAGGATTAATTTCACAGGTAAATTTGTATTTATTTTAACTAGGTAGCTAGTAAATAGTTAATAACTATCTACTAACTAGTCTACCTAGTTAAAATAAATACAAACTTACCTGTGAAATAAAAATAAATCCTAAACTAGCTACAATGTAACTATTAGTTATATTGTAGCTACCATAGGTTTTTTTCACAGGTAAGTATTTCGTTTTAAATAGGAATTATTTAGTTAATATTTGTAAATTTAATTTAGATCTAGTTTCATTATTTTAAAGTTAGAGGGTGTTAGGGTTAGGGTTACGTTAGGGTTAGGTTTAGGGGTTAATATAGTTTAATTTAGGTTGTTGCTATGTGGGGAGCTGGCAGTTTAGGGGTTAATAGGTTTATTTAGTTAATAATTGTAACTTTAATTTAGCTCTATTTTAATTATGTTAAAGTTAGGGGGTGTTAGGGTTAGTTTGGGTTAGGTTTAGGGGTTACTAGTTTAAATTAGTGTATTGCGATGTGGGTGACTTTCAGTTTAGGGGTTAATAGTTTAGTATACTTTGTTGTGGGGGGCTTGCGGTTTAGGGGTTAATAGGCTTAGTATAGTGGCGGCGGTGTAGGGCTTAATAACTTTAGTATAGTGGGGGCGATGTGGGCGGACGGCTGATTAGGGGTTAATAATATTTAAATAGTGTTTGCTATGTGGGAGGGCCTTGGTTTCGGGGTTAATAGGTATTTTATGGGTGTTAGTGTACTTTTTAACACATTAGTTATGAGTTTTATCTTACAGCTTTGTAGTGTAAAACTCATAACTACTAACTTTAGATGGCGTTACAGATCTTGTCTTTTTAGGCTGTAACACTCGCTTTTTAGCCTCACTGCAAAACTCGTAATACTGGCGCTATGGGAATCCCATGAAAAAACGTAATTTTTAGGAGTGCAGTACTGACGTTGCGGTACAGGCTAAAAGGCTTGCGGTACAGCTATACCGACAAGACTTGTAATGGTTGTGTTAGGGAAAATGATGCATTATGGGCCACAGTGCTGCTATATGACTCATAATGCAAAACTCATAATCTAGGTGTCTGTTAATTACCAATTGCACTAACTCACGCACTTTATACTACTTTTTGTTATCTCTGGGTTGGATGCTTAACTACATTTCGTTGTCTTTGTTTTTATACTCTGCGCAATGACAATAAAAGTAATCTAATCTAATAAAAGTAATCCATACATTTTATTTTTTTTATTATTATTTTAAGGGTTAAATCTGCTTCTTCTGGAAAAACTCTCTAATTATGTTTACCGTTTTGCTCATGTGAATATTAGCACTGTTTTAACCTTATCATAGCACCAGACTACTGATTTATATATATATATATTAGAAGAAAAATAACGGAGTGACCCTCCAGTTAGTAAATACATACTGGTGTGGCCTTGAATATAACAGTTATGTGGTGCAGACCCTTGAAATAGATTACACGGATTTAAAAGAAGAAAATCCTGAACAAAGTATATCAGGATAAAAGACAGGGAATTCAGCACTCTTTTTTCAAAGAATTGTATTTAGCTCATCAAAGTGTGATAAAGGGTATCCAAAATAAAGGTTTAAGTGGCAGAAAGAGAGGACAATCTTTGGCACTAAATTTTCAAGACTTTATTGTCTCAGATATATACATACAATAAAGTCAATATACAATAGACCGAAAAGTGTATACAAAGAAAAATAGAACAAAATGAATCTACAAACCTGACCGGTCAGGGGTAAATGTGAATGCATGAACCTGATACATTAACTAACCTAAAGTTAGAAAAGTATACCAATATACCAGCAGAGAATTAAATCTGCTGTTTAGTGTCATAACAGACATAAATATCTCACTGTATGAACAACAATGTTAATATATTTCTTAGGAAGCCTTTGTCAGACTACTACACCCTGCTGCAGACGGCACCTTCAAGTGTAAGGCTAAATGCCGGGCACGTATAAGAATGGGATCTAAGTAGATACTGACAATGCACCCAAAAATACAATTCAAATGAGGGCAGTACATTTACGGCATTTTCAATGTGCATACAAATATTAGTAGAGATATATTAATGAGAAACAATTATCAAACTACTACACCCTGCTACGTACGGCACCTTATCAGATAAGGCCTAATGCCGGGCAGGTATAGTGATGGGATCTATGTAGTTAGTGATAATGTATCTCAAAATATGTACAGTCGTCTGTAGGTAAGCAAGCAGCAAGTCGCAAAGAATAAACAAAGAAGGTAGCTCAGCAGAAGTGAGTGATAAAAAGGTAATAGCGTATTATTCTGTTGGTCGCTATAGAAGTCTCTTGCAAGCAGTCTTTAATGCATGAAGATGAGACATTCATGAAAAAGATGACAAACGTACATGCAGAGAAAAGGGTTGCTTGTTAATTTTGCGTAATGTTAGTATGTCTTTAGCAATAGAGATAGCAATCTCCTTATCTTTGAGACTTGTAGTATAACCCTTACAGCCGGGTAGCGATGTCCAGATTAGATACAACTGTGCCTATCAATCAGGCAGTAGATATTGTAGCATACGACCTGTTCCCTGTATCATCCCAGGACTAATGTTTAGTAGGTGGTCCTTGGTAGTTCCCCAGAAACTTCTTTCAGGAGATCCTTCGTGAGCGTTAACTTGCAATGCATCTGTTCAGTGGCGTTCACACAAGCCACATGTTCCGTGTCAGCTTGTCCAATGCCGACGCGCGTTTCACCCGCTGGGTGTGTCGGGCTTCGTCAGGGCATGATGACGTAGGGAGCATCTCATCTCCCTTTTAAACTATGAAGGATACACGCCCCTGTTGAAATACCTTAAAGCTAAATGGGTAATTAAAAATAACACAAGTGAACTCGCTATATAAACCTAAATAAAAAGATATATATACAGAGTGAGTCATACTTTGGTCATGTATATTTAAAGGTAAATTAGTGAATATTACCAAGATATGCGTAAGGCATTTGGAGCCCTAAATTTAGAGTACTCAATTGGAAAAGATATTCTATATTACAAGTATAGAAGACTAATATAGAAAGTTAAGAAAGGATTATAATGATACCCATACCTTATGGAAATACTCAATAGAGTAATTGTTACATTTCAATATGGTAAACACATATCTGATAGCGAGGAATAGGAATAGGGTTATAATGACAACCATGCCTTATAAAAAACAGGCCATATCTATTCTGTCATTTAACCCATTGGGTGTCTGGGTTTGTAGGATAGTGATCCACCTACATTCTTTCTGGAGGAGAACTTTATCATTATCACCCCCTCTGTTATTGGTAATGCCTCTGTCAATACCAATAAATGAGAGAGAGTCAGGATTACAAGCATGAATTTCTTCGAAATGTTTGGCCACATTGCTTTTGGGATTTTTATATTTAATATCATCCCTATGTTCAGTTATCCGGTCTTTTATGGCTCTCCTGGTTTTACCCACGTAAAAACGTGGGCAACTACAGGAGAGAAGATAGATAACCCCTTCAGTACTGCATGTAATGTGGTGTTTTAGTATATATGTTTTGCCTGTGTGGGTTGAAAACGTTTTAGTTTTCACCATGTATTTGCACGCCACACATCTTCCACAGGGATGGTTTCCAGTAGATCTATGTGTGGTAAGCCAATCTGTTTGTTTTTTGAGTGACACATACTGACTTCTCACGAATTTGTCTCTCAGATTAGGTGCCCTTCTGGCAGTGATTGTGGGGTGATCACCTACTTCTCTGGAGACCCCTTCATCACTCGTTAAAACGTGCCAGTTTTTTTCCAGTATATTTCTCAGGGCTGTCCAGTGACAGTTGTAGTCTGCAATTAGTCTGATAGGACCCTGTTTAGCTTTTTGTTTAGGTATAAGAAGTTGCTCTCTGTTCAAATGAGCTGCTTCATTTAGAGCTCTGTTTACAACTCTTTTGGAATACCCCCTGTCTAGAAAGCGTTTATGCATCTCTATAGCATGCTCGTAATATTTGGTTTTAGTGGAACAGTTACGGCGTAGTCTAAGGAACTGCCCCTTAGGTATCCCCTTTTTGAGATGGTCAGGACAGTGACGTGCATTCATAGGAGGCAGGGGAGGCAGCGCCTCCCCTGGCCAATGTAGGTAATACACTATTTTTTATTAATAATAATACAATTAAAAAAAAAGTTCCTTTTTTTTTTCAAAAATGTTTTTTTGGTTCCTCACTGACCCCCCCTACCCCCCCAACCCTGCCTGTGTTGTGTTTACTACATTTTTTTACACAGTACCGGTCACATCACATTCATATTGCGCAAGGAAATGGAGGCCAGCTACCCTTCCATTGCGCAATATGAATGTGTATAGTATGGGCTGCTAGAGAGAGAGTGCCACAGTGCCACCCAGTGGCTAAGCTCTCACTCTCATTGCAGCCCATACAGCTCCCACCGGAGGCTTCTCTCTTAAAGCCTCGGGAGCACAGTGCCAGCCCTTTAACCAATCAGAAGGCTGGAGAGCTTCTGGTGCTGGTTTGGGGCGGGCTAAATTGCCTGGCGGCAAATACGAGAGTGGGAGGCGCAGGAGCATCACTGTCACCACTGTGACTGAGTGACTGTCAAAGTCAGACTCTGGTGACTGGTCACTGGTGGTGCGGCAGTGCGTGTGGTGGCGTGCTGAGTCTGCTGAGCTGACAGGTGTGACTGTCTGTGACTCAGGAGGCGCATTGTCAGAGCATGGCTGGCTGGGAGTCTTCAGTCTGGGACCTGCATCAGACTTAGAGAGTGACTGTGTGTGACACAGTCATTGAGACCAACAAGAAAAGTTAAAAAACTTCATATCATCAGGACCAGGTAGGTACTTACTAACGGGTTAGGGTAACAGCTGGGCAAGAGAGTTAGCTTCACTCACTGACAGTCATACACACTAGTTTAATATTGTTTCCCACAGGGCAAATAAAGTATAGTCATGTTTCACATCTGCAGTGAAGGTTTCCACTCTAGGTTGGTTGCACCTTGTATGTCCTAATTTCCTTAATTAATTTGATAGATAAACTTGAAATGAGGCTCAGGGTTGTAGCCAGCTTAGCTGTGCACAACCACCATTAGGATTAGTATAAGAATGTGCCTATCCAGCTTTCCTTAGATCTCTGCACAGTGCACACTTCTGAATAGCAGAGTACTCAGTGCTGAGCTGGAGTTTCTTAGCTTTCTACGGGGCTTTGTTTTTCCTGGTGCTATCTGATGACTCACTGGTATGGTATGCAGTGTATGCACTATGCAGCCTTCGACTCACCTCATACACAGGAGCAGAGTCAGACACATCCAGCACAGGAATCACCCACCCACATCAGCTCCTTCTCACACCCTGCAGGTTATCCACAAATCTCAATGTATACAATTTGCTAAACAAGTCACTTCTGTGATTTTCTTCTAATGATCTGTGCTTGTTCACTGTCTTGACTTTTGAACTAATTGAATGAAGAATTTCAGGGAGCCTTTTGTTTGGGACATACCTAGTGTTTCCTTTACTTGTTTGTAAAATATGCATATATGGGTTTCCTAAGGGCTGCATTCTTCACTGTGATGTTTTAACTTTATTATACAGGGAGTGCAGAATTATTAGGCAAGTTGTATTTTTGAGGATTACTTTTATTATTGAACAACAACCATGTTCTCAATGAACCCAAAAAAACTCATTCATATCAAAGCTGAATAGTTTTGGAAGTAGTTTTTAGTTTGTTTTTAGTTACAGCTATTTTAGGGGGATATCTGTGTGTGCAGGTGACTATTACTGTGCATAATTATTAAGCAACTTAACAAAAAACAAATATATACCCATTTCAATTATTTATTTTTACCAGTGAAACCAATATAACATCTCAACATTCACAAATATACATTTCTGACATTCAAAAACAAAACAAAAACAAATCAGTGACCAATATAGCCACCTTTCTTTGCAAGGACACTCAAAAGCCTGCCATCCATGGATTCTGTCAGTGTTTTGATCTGTTCACCATCAACATTGCGTGCAGCAGCAACCACAGCCTCCCAGACACTGTTCAGAGAGGTGTACTGTTTTCCCTCCTTGTAAATCTCACATTTGATGATGGACCACAGGTTCTCAATGGGGTTCAGATCAGGTGAACAAGGAGGCCATGTCATTAGATTTTCTTCTTTTATACCCTTTCTTGCCAGCCACGCTGTGGAGTACTTGGATGCGTGTGATGGAGCATTGTCCTGCATGAAAATCATGTTTTTCTTGAAGGATGCAGACTTCTCCCTGTACCACTGCTTGAAGAAGGTGTCTTCCAGAAACTGGCAGTAGGACTGGGAGTTGAGCTTGACTCCATCCTCAACCCGAAAAGGCCCCACAAGCTCATCTTTGATGATACCAGCCCAAACCAGTACTCCACCTCCACCTTGCTGGCGTCTGAGTCGGACTGGAGCTCTCTGCCCTTTACCAATCCAGCCACGGGCCCATCCATCTGGCCCATCAAGACTCACTCTCATTTCATCAGTCCATAAAACCTTAGAAAAGTCTTGAGATATTTCTTGGCCCAGTCTTGACGTTTCAGCTTGTGTGTCTTGTTCAGTGGTGGTCGTCTTTCAGCCTTTCTTACCTTGGCCATGTCTCTGAGTATTGCACACCTTGTGCTTTTGGGCACTCCAGTGATGTTGCAGCTCTGAAATATGGCCAAACTGGTGGCAAGTGGCATCTTGGCAGCTGCACGCTTGACTTTTCTCAGTTCATGGGCAGTTATTTTGCGCCTTGGTTTTTCCACACGCTTCTTGCGACCCTGTTGACTATTTTGAATGAAACGCTTGATTGTTCGATGATCACGCTTCAGAAGCTTTGCAATTTTAAGAGTGCTGCATCCCTCTGCAAGATATCTCACTATTTTTGACTTTTCTGAGCCTGTCAAGTCAAGGAAGTTGCCTAATAATTATGCACACCTGATATAGGGTGTTTATGTCATTAGACCACACCCCTTCTCATTACAGAGATGCACATCACCTAATATGCTTAATTGGTAGTAGGCTTTCGAGCCTATACAGCTTGGAGTAAGACAACATGCATAAAGAGGATGATGTGGTCAAAATACTCATTTGCCTAACAATTCTGCACTCCCTGTATAAAAGTATAATGCAAATGTGATTATTAAGCTATTTTTGTATGTGAAATAGTGAGGTAGGAAACAATCTGCAGTGCAAATAAAATGTATTTATAGCTGAAATTTAAAATGCAAAATAGACTTGATCATTATATATATATATATATATATATATATATATATATATATATATATATATATATATATATATATATATATATATATATATATATAATGATTATGACTATTTTGCATTTTAAATTTCAATGCAAAGCATTGTTTTTTAATACTTTACAGTCATATGGGTCAGCCAAAGAGTTAATAGAAAATGAACAACTTGCTATCATAAAGTATAATATAGAAAATGAACAACTTGCTATTATAATGTATAATATAGAAAATGAACAACTTGCTATTATAAAGTATAATATAGAAAATGAACAACTTGCTATTATAAAGTATTATATATATATATATATATATATATATATATATATATATATATATATATATATATATATATATATATATATATATATATATATATTATACATTATAATAGCAAGTTGTTCATTTTCTATCAACTCTTTGGCTGACCCAGATGACTGTAAAGTATTAAAAAATAATGCTTTGCAGCCCTCCCCATGGCAGCCAACAGGTTAAAAAACATTGAATCTTCTGAGATTTACAGCACAGAGAGGGAGGGGGGAAGAGAGAGAGGGAGGGGGAAGAGAGAGAGGGAGGGGGAAGAGAGAGAGGAAGGGGGAAGAGAGAGAGGAAGGGGGAAGAGAGAGAGGGAGGGGGAGAGAGAAAGAGAGGGAGAAGAGAGAGAGAGAGAGAGAGAGAGAGAGAGAGAGAGAGAGAGAGAGAAAGAGATTCAATGAGAGAAAGAGAGAGAGAAAGAGAGAGTGAGAGAAAGAGAGTGCGAGAGAGAGAGATAGTGAGAGAGAGTGAGAGAGCTAGTGAGAGAGAGTGAAAGAAAGGGAGAGTGAGAGAAAGAGAGAGAGAGAGTGAGAGAGAGAGAAAGAGAGAGAGTGAGAGAAAGGGAGGGGGGGGAGAAAGAGAGGGAGGGGGAGAGAGGAGAGAGAGTGAGTGAGAGAAAGAGAGTGCGAGAAAGAGAGAAAGTGAGAGAGAGTGAGAGAAAGAGAGAGTGAGAGAAAGAGAGAGTGAGAGTGAGAGGGAGAGTGAGAGAAAGAGAGAGAGTGAGAGGTAGAGTGAGTGAGAGTGAGAGAAAGTGAGAGTGAGAGAAAGTGAGAGAAAGAGAGAGTGAGAGAAAGAGAGAGTGAGAGAAAGAGAGAGTAAGAGTGAGAGAAATAGAGAGTGAGAGAAAGAGAGAGTGAGAGAAAGAGAGAGAGTGAGAAAGAGAGAGAGAGATTGAGAAAGAGAGAGAGAGAGTGAGAAAAAGAGAGAGAGAGTGTGTGTGTGTGAGAGAGAGAGTGTGTGTGTGAGAGAGAGTGTGTGTGAGAGTGTGTGTGTGAGAGAATATCTATATACAGTATATGTGTGTGTGTATGTATATATATATATATATATATATACACACTATGTGTGTGTTTCTCTGGAGACTGCCTCACCAGTCTTTCATCTCACTGCACATCACTGGGTCAGGATGGTGGCTTGTCGCCAAAAGCAAGCTATTAGTTGCAGTGGTTTTGCGAAAATTCTCAGTCGCAATAGAGCCCTGGTTGAGGTTAATCTTAATATCCAAAAAGGATATTTCCTCCTTACTGCTTTGCAGTGTGAGATAGATATTTTTATCATTTTTGTTCAAAGTTTCTACAAAGGCAGTGAGGCCTGTTTCAGAGCCCTCCCATATGAGGAAAATGTCATCCACATATCGAAGCCATATGTGGATGTTTTCCTCAAAGAGAGGGCTCTGGTAGACATCCTCCATCTCCCAGGCCCCCAAGTGAAGGCAAGCATATGTGGGGGCACATGTTGCC
Organism: Bombina bombina; assembly: GCF_027579735.1. Taxonomy (NCBI): domain Eukaryota; kingdom Metazoa; phylum Chordata; class Amphibia; order Anura; family Bombinatoridae; genus Bombina; species Bombina bombina. The sequence goes on from NC_069501.1 coordinate 1,001,871,581, forward strand.
CCCATAGCTGTCCCTTGCTGCTGAACGTATACTTTATTATCAAAGAGAAATACATTATTTGTCAATATGAACTCCAACAGTTCCATGACAAAGTCAGTGTGCTGTTGTGTTTGTGTACCTCTCATCGCAAGGAAATGATTGCATGCCTTCAATCCAACATTGTGGGGAATTGACGAATATAGTCCTTCCACATCCAAACAGGCCATGATTGCACCTGGAGGGACTGACAGATTATCAATTTTCCTTAGGAAGTCAGCTGTGTCCAGGATGTATGATGGTAATGTACTTAAAAATGGCCTAAGAAAGTAATCTACATAGTTGCCTAGATTTTCAGTTAAACTGCCAATACCGGCAATTATTGGGCGGCCAGGTGGGTGATTCGCATTTTTATGTATTTTGGGGATACAATAGAAGACCGGTGTTATAGGATGCTCAGGGTAAAGGTATTTCTGTTCAGAGGTAGTAATCAGGCCATCATTCTTAGCTCTTTTTAGTATATTAAAAAGCTTGAATTGTAGGGAAGATGTTGGATTATACGTTAATGACTTATAATGTTTCTTATTCAGAAGCTGGCGTTTTGCTTCAAGGACATACATACTCTCATCCCACAGGACTCGGTTTCCACCTTTGTCTGCGGGCTTGATCACGAATCCTTTTGCATTAATAAGATCATTAAGTGCTTTCCGTTCAGGTTTTGTTAGATTGTCATCAACAATTCCTGTAAAGGACAGACGATTTACCTCTTTCTCTACCTGTCTTACAAAGATATTGACTGCTGGCACCATTGATAGTTGCGGCATATATTTAGATTTCGCCTTAAAGTTAGAAGTGGTTTTATTGTAATAAGGAAGGTCCTTAATTTGGGTGGAGACATATTGGCTGCCTTCATTCTCTTCTAGTAAGCTTTGTAGATTTTCTATCGTGGATTTATCCTCCAAAGTGATGGAGACATCGTCCACAAGGTGTTTGCTTTTGCCTTTCATTAATTGTGACAACACAATTTTTCGGGCAAACAAGTGGAGGTCTTTTATGAAATTGAACTTATCAAGGTGATTAGTGGGGCAGAAGGAAAGACCTTTTTTAAGTACCTCTATATGGGCGAGGTTTAACTTAAAAGAAGATAAATTTATTATCTGGAGGCCCTCCTCTGCTGTTTTTAATATCCCCTGCGTCCCCGGAATCACCGGGGTCTGCCCCTCACAAAATTCCCCCGATTCTGTTCTTGCCTCCGTTGTCTGGAGGGATATCTCCTCTCTCGTGAGTCTGAATTTTTCCCTCCTCCACCTTCTCTTCCTTCCTCCTCTCCTCCTTCCCCTAAAAAATTATGTGGTTTTTCTGAAACTGATCTATGGTGTTCTGATTCTACATCAGACACATCTGTGCCAGAGTCATAAGTCCCCCTTGCTGACAGATAGTTATAGACTTTATTGTTCTTGTAATCGTCATTGTCTCTGGAAAGTTTTCTGCCTTTCCTTAATTTGATGTCATTTTGTAATCTGGCAATCTGTTCCTTAATTTCCCCATTAAGTTTTTCAAAGTTATGATTGCTAGAAAAGGTGTTGACAACTTTTAGGCATTCCTCTGCCTGTGTAATTGTCTTATCCAGTCTCTCTTTATTACGTTTAACCATTTTACCCATCAAAATGATGGAGCACTCTGTTAGACTGGAATTCCAGTCCTCCATAAATGCTTCTCCTCCTTCATCTTCCCTAAGATTGGTCCCGGGGTCTAGTCTCAATCGTAGCCCCCTAGGTATGATATTATTTTTTATATAATTCTCTAGGCTGGAGGTTTCAGCCCTGAGTTTGACCTGTTTTACTAGAAGTTTTTTATAGTTTTTAAATGCCCCATATATATTCACTGGTGCATTATTCTCTGACTGACTCTCTTCCAGACCTGACATAGACAGTGACGCTGTTAACTCAGCCTCCCAGTTCTCATCAGATAATGTGAATGCCATATCAGTAATGTATTTGATATTAGGGCTAAAGTGCCAAATATTATTCTGTCTCCTTCAGCCACCCAAGCACAGGATGTACCCAAGAGTTGTAAGCTCTTGAAAAATTAGTGATAGCACTATACGGTCACCTCTCCGGAAACCTATGACTTGGTCATAAGACCCAGTAATATAGGTACAACAATTGAAAAAATTAGAAGAAAAATAACGGAGGGGACGCAGCTGCTAAGAGCTAATATAGAGTGACCCTCCAGTTAGTAAATACATACTGGTGTGGCCTTGAATATAACAGTTATGTGGTGCAGACCCTTGAAATAGATTACATGGATTTAAAAGAAGAAAATCCTGAACAAAGTATATCAGGATAAAAGACAGGGAATTCAGCACTCTTTTTTCAAAGAATTGTATTTAGCTCATCAAAGTGTGATAAAGGGTATCCAAAATAAAGGTTTAAGTGGCAGAAAGAGAGGACAATCTTTGGCACTAAATTTTCAAGACTTTATTGTCTCAGATATATACATACAATAAAGTCAATATACAATAGACCGAAAAGTGTATACAAAGAAAAATAGAACAAAATGAATCTACAAACCTGACCGGTCAGGGGTAAATGTGAATGCATGAACCTGATACATTAACTAACCTAAAGTTAGAAAAGTATACCAATATACCAGCAGAGAATTAAATCTGCTGTTTAGTGTCATAACAGACATAAATATCTCACTGTATGAACAACAATGTTAATATATTTCTTAGGAAGCCTTTGTCAGACTACTACACCCTGCTGCAGACGGCACCTTCAAGTGTAAGGCTAAATGCCGGGCACGTATAAGAATGGGATCTAAGTAGATACTGACAATGCACCCAAAAATACAATTCAAATGAGGGCAGTACATTTACGGCATTTTCAATGTGCATACAAATATTAGTAGAGATATATTTTGGGTTAGGTTTAGGGGGTACTAGTTTAAATTAGTGTATTGCGATGTGGGTGACTTTCAGTTTAGGGGTTAATAGTTTAGTATACTTTGTTGTGGGGGGCTTGCGGTTTAGGGGTTAATAGGTTTAGTATAGTGGCGGCGGTGTAGGGCTTAATAACTTTAGTATAGTGGGGGCGATGTGGGCGGACGGCTGATTAGGGGTTAATAATATTTAAATAGTGTTTGCTATGTGGGAGGGCCTTGGTTTCGGGGTTAATAGGTATTTTATGGGTGTTAGTGTACTTTTTAACACATTAGTTATGAGTTTTATCTTACAGCTTTGTAGTGTAAAACTCATAACTACTAACTTTAGATGGCGTTACAGATCTTGTCTTTTTAGGCTGTAACGCTCGCTTTTTAGCCTCACTGCAAAACTCGTAATACTGGCGCTATGGGAATCCCATGAAAAAACGTAATTTTTAGGAGTGCAGTACTGACGTTGCGGTACAGGCTAAAAGACTTGCGGTACAGCTATACCGACAAGACTTGTAATAGTTGTGTTAGGGAAAATGATGCATTATGGGCCACAGTGCTGCTATATGACTCATAATGCAAAACTCATAATCTAGGTGTCTGTTAATTACCAATTGCACTAACTCACGCACTTTATACTACTTTTTGTTATCTCTGGGTTGGATGCTTAACTACATTTCGTTGTCTTTGTTTTTATACTCTGTGCAATGACAATAAAAGTAATCTAATCTAATAAAAGTAATCCATACATTTTTTTATTATTATTATTTTAAGGGTTAAATCTGCTTCTTCTGGAAAAACTCTCTAATTATGTTTACCGTTTTGCTCATGTGAATATTAGCACTGTTTTAACCTTATCATAGCACCAGACTACTGATATATATATATATATATATATATATATATATATATATATATATATATATATTTTTTTTTATATATATATATATATATATATATATATATATATATATATATATATATATATATGCTCAAAAAACAAACGCCTAGATTTAGAGTTCTGCGTTAGCCATCAAAACCAGCGTTAGGGGGTCCTAATGCTGGTTTTGGCCGCCCGCTGGTATTTAGAGTCAGTCAGGAAAGGGTCTAATGCTCACTTTCCAGCTGCGACTTTTCCATACCGCAGATCCCCCTACGCCAATTGTGTATCCTATCTTTTCAATGGGATCTTTCTAACGCCGGTATTTAGAGTCTTGGCTGAAGTGAGCATTAGAAATCTAACGACAAGACTCCAGCCGCAGAGAAAAGCCAGGAGTTAAGAGCTTTCTGGGCTAACGCCGGTTCATAAAGCTCTTAACTACTGTGCTCTAAAGTACACTAACACCCATAAGCTACCTATGTACCCCTAAACCAAGGCCCCCCACATCGCCGCCACTCTATTAAATTTTTTTTAACCCCTAATCTGCCGACCGCACACCGCCGCAACCTACATTATCCCTATGTACCCCTAATCTGCTGCCCCTAACACCACCGACACCTACATAATATTTATTAACCCCTAATCTGCCCCCTCAACGTCGCCGCTACCTTACCTACAATTATTAACCCCTAATCTGCCGACCGGACCTCGCCGCTACTCTAATAAATGTATTAACCCCTAAAGCTAAGTCTAACCCTAACCCTAACATCCCCCTAAGTTAAATATAATTTTTATCTAACGAAATAAAATAAATCTTATTAAATAAATTATTCCTATTTAAATCTAAATACTTACCTGTAAAATAAACCCTAATATAGCTACAATATAAATAATAATTATATTGTAGCTATTTTAGGATTAATATTTATTTCACAGGCAACTTTGTATTTATTTTAACTAGGTACAATAGCTATTAAAAAGTTATTAACTATTTAATAGCTACCTAGCTAAAAGAAATAGAAAATTACCTGTAAAATAAATCCTAACCTAAATTACAATTAAACCTAACACTACACTATCAATAAATTAATTAAATAAACTACCTACAAATAAATACAAATAAATACACTAACTAAAGTACAAAAAAATAAAAAAAGAACTAAGTTACAAAAAATAAAAAAATAATTTACAAATATTATAAAAATATTACAACAATTTTAAGCTAATTACACCTACTCTAAGCCCCCTAATAAAATAACAAAGCCCCTCAAAATAAAAAATGCACTACCCTATTCTAAAATAAAAATTGTAAAGCTCTTTTACCTTACCAGCCCTTAAAAGGGCCTTTTGCGGGGCATGCCCCAAAGAATTCTGCTCTTTTGCCTGTAAAAAAAAAACATACAATACCCCCCCCAACATACAACCCACCACCCACATACCCCTAATCTAACCCAAACCCCCCTTAAATAAACCTAACACTAAGCCCCTGAAGATCTTCCTACCTTGAGTCGTCTTCACTCAGCCGAGCCGAATTCTTCATCCAATCCGGGCGATGTCTTCATCCAAGCAGGGGCTGAAGAGGTCCATCATCCGGCTGAAGTCTTCATCCAAGCGGGGGCTGAAGAGGTCCATCATCCGGCTGAAGTCTTCTCTTCATCCAAGCGGGGGCTGAAGAGGTCCATCATCTGGCTGAAGTCTTCATCCAAGCGGGGGCTGAAGAGGTCCATCATCCGGCTGAAGTCTTCTATCAAGCGGCATCTTCAACCTTCTTTCTTCCGGCTCCATCTTCATCCCACCGACCCAGAGCATCCTTCCTCCACGATGAACTCCTGACGAATGAAGGTTCCTTTAAGGGACATCATCCAAGATGGCGTCCCTCGAATTCTGATTGGCTGATAGGATTCTATCAGCCAATCGGAATTAAGGTAGGAATAATCTGATTGGCTGATGGAATCAGCCAATCAGATTCAAGTTCAATCCGATTGGCTGATCCAATCAGCCAATCAGATTGAGCTTGCATTCTATTGGCTGTTCTGATCAGCCAATAGAATGCAAGCTCAATCTGATTGGCTGATCCAATCAGCCAATCGGATTGAACTTGAATCAGATTGGCTGATTCAATCAGCCAATCAGAATTTTCCTACCTTAATTCCGATTGGCTGATAGAATCCTATCAGCCAATTGGAATTCGAGGGACGCCATCTTGGATGACGTCCCTTAAAGGAACCTTCATTCGTCGGGAGTTCGTCGTGGAGGAAGGATGTTCCGCGTCGGCGGGATGAAGATGGAGCCGGAAGAAAGAAGATTGAAGATGCCGCTTGATAGAAGACTTCTGCCGGATGATGGACCTCTTCAGCCCCCGCTTGGATGAAGACTTCAGCCGGATGATGGACCTTTTCAGCCCCCACTTGTATGAAGACTTCAGCCGGATGATGGACCTCTTCAGCCCCTGCTTGGATGAAGACATCGCCCGGATTGGATGAAGAATTTGGCTCGGCTGAGTGAAGACGACTCAAGGTAGGAAGATCTTCAGGGGCTTAGTTTTAGGTTTATTTAAGGGGGGTTTGGGTTAGATTAGGGGTATGTGGGTGGTGGGTTGTAATGTTGGGGGGGTATTGTATGTTTTTTTTTACAGGCAAAAGAGCAGAATTCTTTGGGGCATGCTCCGCAAAAGGCCCTTTTAAGGGCTGGTAAGGTAAAAGAGCTTTACAATTTTTATTTTAGAATAGGGTAGGGCATTTTTTTATTTTGGGGGGCTTTGTTATTTTATTAGGGGCCTTAGAGTAGGTGTAATTAGCTTAAAATTGTTATAATATTTTTATGTTTGTAAATTATTTTTTAGTTTTTGTAACTTAGTTGTTTTTTTTATTTGTTGTACTTTAGTTAGTGTATTTATTTGTATTTATTTGTAGGTAGTTTATTTAATTAATTTATTGATAGTGTAGTGTTAGGTTTAATTGTAACTTAGGTTAGGATTTATTTTACAGGTAATTTTGTAATTATTTTAACTAGGTAGCTATTAAATAGTTATTAACTATTTAATAGCTATTGTACCTGGTTAAAATAAATACAAAGTTGCCTGTAAAATAAATAGTAATCCTAAAATAGCTACAATATAATTATTAGTTATATTGTAGCTATATTAGGGTTTATTTTACAGGTAAGTATTTAGCTTTAAATAGGCAAAATGTATTTAATAAGATTTATTTTATTTTGTTTATTATTATTAAATTATATTTAACTTAGGGGGGTGTTAGGGTTAGGGTTAGACTTAGCTTTAGGGGTTAATACATTTATTATAGTAGCGGTGAGGTCCGGTCGGCAGATTAGGGGTTAATAATTGTAGGTAGGTAGCGGCGACGTTGGGGGGGGGCAGATTAGGGAGTAATAAACATAATATAGGGGTCGGCGGGGGTTAGGGGCAGAAGATTAGGGGTACATAGGGATAACGTAGGTTGCGGCGGTGTACGGAGCGGCAGATTAGGGGTTAAAAATAATATGCAGGGATCAGCAATAGCGGGGGTGGCAGATTAGGGGTTAATAAGTGTAAGGTTAGGGGTGTTTAGACTCGGGGTACATGTTAGGGTGTTAGGTGCAGACATAGGAAGTGTTTCCCCATAGGAAACAATGGGGCTGCGTTAGGAGCTGAACGCTGCTTTTTTTTCAGCTCAAACGGCCCCATTGTTTCCTATGGGGGAATCGTGCACAAGCACGTTTTTGAAGCTGGCCGCGTCCGTAAGCACCGCTGGTATTGAGAGTTGCAGTGGCGGTAAATTATGCTCTACGCTCCCTTTTTGGAGCCTAACGCAGCCCTTCTGAGAACTCTAAATACCAGCTGTATTTAAAAGGTGCGGGGGAAAAAATACACGCGTAGCTAACCGCAGAACTCTAAATCTAGCTGAAAGTATTGCAGTATGCAGTGATACCTTTTTTATTGGACTAACATAATATTTAAAAGACCAGCTTTCAAGAGTTTTCCTCTCTTCTTCAGGTCTGAAGCAAAACTAATCATTCTGATATAGATACACATCACATACAACAAATGGAAGGGAGGGAGGGAGGGGTGAGAGGGGTGTCATAAAAGCAGAGAATGTGTCTGAAAGAGAAAATAGCTGAGAATAGCCAGAAAGAATAAATAAACAGAGGAGAGTAAATAGGCCAGATGAGAGGAAAAACAAAAGGAAAAAGAAACCAATATAGGACAATAAGATGAGAGATTATAGAAAGTTATGGTAGTGTGTGAGAAAGCCAGAGTCTACATTAAGTCCTTCATTTCTGGTATTGAAATGTGTGATCATTTTAATCTCAAACGTCTTTCGTTCATGAGAGTCTTTGAAATTCCCATTTTAATCCTGAGGTTAAGGATAGAGTGACCAGTCTGGGTGGACAGGGGTACAATATTAGTTTTCCTTGTGGTTTTTGATCGAGTGTCTGTGTAGATTCATTCTGAGATGCAGCTTTAGGCCAGTTTCTCCAATGTAGCAACCTCTGTCACACGCTGTACACTGTATCATGTACACCACATTAGCAGATGAGCATGAATAGGATCCTTTAATATTATATGACGCGTTGTTGTGTCTGGCTGTGTTGTTGTCACATATATGTTGACACAGTTTGCAGAGTGATTTGTTGCATCGTGCAGTGCCATTCTGTGTAAGCTTCTGTTCTGTGGTTAATTTGCTGCGGACCAATCTCTGTCTCAGGTTAGGCGGTTGTTTGAATGCTAGTATGGGGGTTCAGGAAATATTTTTTTGAGTGTGGGGTCCTCTGAAATTAGTGGTTGTAGCTCTTTAATAATTTTGCACACTCCTTCCAGAGTAGGGTTGTAAGTGACTAGTAGGGTAATTTTGCGCACTCCTTCCAGAGTAGGGTTGTAAGTGATCAGCCAATCGTATTGAACTTCAATCTGATTGGCTGATTGCATCAGCCAATCAGATTTTTCCTACCTTAATTCTGATTGGCTGATAGAATCCTATCAGCCAATCGGTATTCGAGAGACGCCATCTTAGATGACGTCATTTAAAGGACCAGCCATTCGTCGGGTAGTTGTCGTGCAGGAAGGATGTTCCGCGCCGGAGGTCTTGAAGATGGAGCCGCTCCTCGTCGGATGGATGAAGATAGAAGATGCCGCTTGGATGAAGATGTTTGCCGGTCCGGATGTCCTCTTCTGCCCGGATAGGATGAAGACTTCTGCCGGTCTGGATGTCCTCTTCTGCCCCATTGGATAAAGACTTTGGCCTGGCTGGGTGAAGACGACTCAAGGTAGGGAGATCTTCAGGGGGTTAGCGATAGGTTTATTTAAGGGGGGTTTGGGTGGGTTAGAGTAGGGGTATGTGGGTGGTGGGTTTTAATGTTGGAGGGGGTTGTATTTTTTTTACAGGCAAAAGAGCTGATTACTTTGGGGCAATGCCCCGCAAAAAGCCCTTTTAAGAGCTGGTTACTTGGTAATGTAGAATAGGGTAGGGACTTTTATTATTTTGTTTTTTTTAAATTTTATTAGGGGGCTTAGATTAGGTGTAATTAGTTTAAAATTCTTGTAATATTTTTTTATTTTCTGTAATTTAGTGTTTAGTGTTTTGTAATTTAGTTTAGTTTATTTAATTGTATTTAATTGTAGGTATTGGTAGCTAATTTATTTAATTAATTTAATGATAGTGTAGTGTTAGGTTTAATTGTAACTTAGGTTAGGATTTATTTTGCAGGTAATTTTGTATTTCTTTTAGCTAGGTAGTTATTAAATAGTTAAAATGAATAAATAATAAAATAATTGGAAAATAAATAATTAAAACCGGCACCCACATAATCAGTATGAAAATATGCACTTTGACTGGGTTCAAACCCACAACCTTCAGTATCGGGAACAGTGAAGCTAACCGCTACACCAACATCTCCGTTTCATTAAAATATCTCTTTATTGGGAACCTAATAGATAATTAATTTGAAAGAATATCCAACTTACCTAAATGTTCTATTAAAATCATCAGCTATAAAATATAAAACTACTATAAAGTTAATCCACAAAAGGCACTAAATTAAAAACATTTTGCATGAGATAATGTTTTAAACACAAAATATTGAAAATATGGCAGAAGTTCCATAAAAGGATATATAAAAAAGGATATATAAGAGACTGAATGTTGTGGGTTTGAGCCCAGTCAAAGCTCCTATAAGTATTTTTTTTATATATATATCCTTTTATGGAACTTCTGCCATTATATTTTCAATATTTTGTGTTTAAAAAATTATCTCATGCAAAATGTTTTTAATTTAGTCCCTTTTTTGGATTAACTTTATAGTAGTTTTTATTTTATAGCTGATGATTTTAATAGAACATTTAGGTAAGTTGGATATTCTTTCAAATTAATTATCTATTAGGTTCCCAATGAAGAGTTATTTTAATGAAAGGGAGATGTTGGTGTTGCAGTTAGCTCCACTGTTCCCGATACTGAAGGTTGTGGGTTTGAATCCAGTCAAAGTGCTTATTTTCATACTGATTATGTGGGTGCCGGTTTTAATTATTTATTTTCCAGTTATTTTATTATCTATTCATTTGTTTATGAGGAATCATATTTAATGCCAATATGTATTTTTATATTTATCAACAAGTATTCAGTGAATTTATTATTTATAAGGATATTAATTTGTATTGTAACTTATGTAACGTTATTATATTCTATTGGTATATACTTTTTAACCCAATCCTCTATTTGTAACCTGCTTTTGAGTGTTTTTTACTGAAATAATGTTTTTTAATGAAATATTAGTTTATTTTTTGTAACAATATACTCCAGAAGCTGTATAGCACTAAGGTAAATACACACCACAAACGGTCCCCTTAATCTAGCTACAGGTGCAGTTTAACCAATTAGGCAAGCAGGTTAGGTTTAAAAAGAAGGGGATAGATACACCTGGTATTGAGCTTGATAAAGAAACTACGGTTTTGAAACATGTTGCTCGTGTAAATCACTGCAGATAGTGAGCAGTGAGCACTATTAATATACCAACCGATTCAGGCTAAATAACCCTGTACGGTGAAGCAGCAGTATTGACCAGCAGGTGGGTCTTGGTTGTTTAGTTTTTATAATAAATCTAAACCCGTAAAATTTAGCTGCTGTTCTTCATCTGGGTTTTCTGCCGGATCTAGTAATATTAGATTTCCAGTAATTACCGCCAAAGCCTGAGAGGTTCACATTGTGGGAGGTATAAGGCACAATCGGTGCACTGGATATCAGACGCCGGCTCTTCTAAACTGTTATGTGAGTACGGATATACTTTTGATATTTCTAGTTGTGATATTACCCTAAAAGAACTCTTTGTCCATCTGTTAAAGACTCCGGACCACAACACTAGAACTACTGTATATCTGTGTTGACATGCTTGGGATCTCCACTCGGCATATGCTAGTTTGAATAACAGGACTGTTTCTCACAAACACAGCCCATTACACGGGTAGCTAGGATTTGTTAGCGTCTCCCTGTGGCTGTTCATTGACTGTTATACTGACGATCTTGTAACATCTGTGAATTATTATCACACTGATAAGATATATTGTTTATTTTCAGCACAGTTTTTTAATGTTGTGATCTAATTTTATGTATATTTATTTATGATACTAGGTCGACCTAGAATTTAATTATTTTTTTTTTATATATATTAAAATAATTTTTGTCTAAGTGTAACAGTGTTTTTTACTTGCGCCACATATTTATATATTGTGCATTGATTAAATGTGTTTTCATTATAACCGGCACCTGCATTGCTTTTTTATTGGTCAGATTATAGATATTTTTATTGGTCAGATTATAGATATTTGTTTTTTGGGATTATACCTGTATCTCCTTTTGTGGTTTATTTTCTGCGCTTGTGAGATACAGGTAATATATATATATATATATACTCTTTATCCTATTTTTCATTATATTTGTTTCTATATACTCTTTAGCTCTTTTGAGCGCTCCCTAGTACTTTTTATTTTTATGTTTAATTAATATTTAAGTTAGGGGGGTGTTAGGGTTAGTGTTAGACTTAGGTTTAGGGGTTAATAATTTTATTATAGTGGTGGTGGTATAAGGGGGGCAGGATAGGGGTTAATAAATTTATTATAGGTGGCGGCGATATAGGGGGGGCAGGATAGGGGTTAATAGGTATTATGTAGGTGGCGGCGGTATAGGGGGGGCAGGATAGGGGTTAATAAATTTATTATAGGTTGCAGCGGTATGGGGGGGCAGGATAGGGGTTAATAGGTATTATGTAGGTGGCGGCAGTATAGGGGGGCAGGATAGGGGTTAATAGGTATTATGTAGGTGGCGGCGGGGTCCGGGAGCTGCGGTTTAGGGGTTAACATATTTATTACAGTTTCGGCGGGGTCCGGGAGCGGCGGTTTAGGGGGGAATAACTTTATTTAGTTGCGGCAGTGTAGGGGGCGGCAGATTAGGGGTTAATATGTATAATGTAGGTTGCGGCGGGGTCCGGGAGCGGCGGTTTAGGGGGTAATAAATTTATTTAGTTGCGGCGGTGTAGGGGGGGACAGATTAGGGGTGTTTAGACTCGGGGTACATGTTAGGGTGTTAGGTGCAGACATTTCCCATAGGAATCAATTGGATATCGGGCAGCAGCGAACATGAGCTTTCGCTATGGTCAGACTCCCATTGATTCCTATGGGATCCGCCACCTCCAGGGCGGCGGATTGAAATCCAGGTACGCTGGCCCGGAATAGTGGCGAGCGTACCTGCTAGTAGTTTGATAACTTCCAAAAGTAGTCAGATTGTGCCGAACTTGCGTTCGGAACATCTGGAGTGACGTAAGCATCGATCTGTGTCGGACTGAGTCCGGCGGATCAAAGCTTACGTCACTATATTCTACTTTTGCCGGGCAGTAGGGCTTGATAACTAAGGCGAATCAGCCTCGTCACAAATATGCTGCAGAATTCCAGCATATTTGCGGTTGACGGCTTGATAACTAGAGGCCACTGTCTCTGCATTCCATTAAATGTGCTAATCTACAGTAATACTAAGTATCATATCTGTTTTGGTGCTTTGCATTATATAGTGTGTAACATGCCAGAAAGGAATTTTTCTTAAATCCATAATCTATAGATTTAGACCTGGTAGCAGGGGTCTGACTGTTAGAGACAGGAAATACAATTATGACCTAGTGCTTTTTACCAGATTGTGTGGGATCAGCCAGACATCTGTTAACACTGCCAGTATTGTGGGCATCAGGGGTAGATCTGTCCTGTTGTCCCATTTGTCAGTAATAGTCTTCCCCATGTAATCTTATTTGTGTCTTTGTTTTGTACATCAAAATAAATAAGTTATTTTCAATATACTTGCTCTCAATATACTTGCTCTCAATATACTTGCTTTTGGGAAAAGGGTGTGCTTTTTGCACTTTATTTTTGCTTTATTTTAACTTCTGTACAATAAGAAAAGGAAAGGAAAAAAAAGTTTGCACTCTGCACTGCCACCAGCCCTGATTTTTTATCACTTACAGTGGCCCATGAGTGGGGTGGAAGGGAAGGGTTGTTTCCACTGCAATGTGCATTTAATTGTGCAGAGCTATCCTGTGTGTGTTTGTGTCCCTGCATGTATATGTGTGTGTGCATCCAACCCTGCAGATCTGTGTATCTAACCTTGCATCTGTGTGTCTAACCTAGCATCTGTGTGTGTGTGTGTGTGTATGTATGTGTCATTCTAACCCTGCATGTATGTGTTTGTGTGCAGTGTTTGCGGTGTGTGAGTTGCAGTGTGTGTGTGTGCAGTATTTGTGGTGTGTGAGCAGTGGGTGTGCAGTGTTTGTAGTTTGTTTATTCAGTATTTGGGGTGTGTGAACAGTGTGTGTGTGCAGTGTTTGTGATGTGTGAGCATTGTTTGTGTGTGAGGTGTGTGTCTAACCCTGCAACTGTGTTTGTACTGTATGTGTTGCAGTGTTTGTAGTGTGTGAGCAGTGTTTGTGTGCAGTATGTGTGGTGTGTGTGTGTGTGCAGTGTTTGTGGTTTGTGAGCAGCGTGTGTGTGTGTGCAGTTTTTGTGGTGTGTGAGCAGTGTGTGTGCAGTGTTTGTGGTGTGTGAGCAGTCTGTGTGTGTGACGTGTTTGTGGTGTGTGAGCAGTGTGTGTGAGAGAGGTGTGTGTGTGTGCAGTGTTTTTGTTTGTGGTGTGTGTGCCTAACCCTGCATCTGTGTGTGGGCCTAATCCTGTATGTGTGCAGTATTTGTGGTGTGTGAATTGCAGTGTGTGTGCAGTGTATGTGGTGTGTGTGCGCAGTGTTTGTGGTGTGTGTGGGTAAGCAGTGTTTGTGTTGGGTTAGCAGAGTTTGTGTGAGTCAGGTTCTCTATCTCTCTCTTTCTCTCTATCTCTCTCTTTCTTTCTTTCTTTCTTTCTTTCTCCTCTCTCACTCTCTCTCTTTTTTTCATCTCTCTTTCTTTCTCCCTTTCTCTCTTTCTCCTTCTCTCTCTCTCTCTTTATTTCTCTTTCTCTCATTCATTCTCCTTCTCTCTCTCGTGAAAATGCTCATTTATTAGACCTTGAAGGGCGCCTCTTTGCTGAATGCATTTTGACAGTTTTTCACCACTAGAGGACATTAGTTCATGTGTGACATATAGATAACATTGAGCTCACGCACGTGGAGTTACCTAGTAGTCAGCACTGATTGGCTAAAATGCAAGTCTGACAAAAGAACTGAAATAAGGGGGCAGTCTGCAGAGGCTTATATACAAGGTAATCACAGAGGCAAAATTATATTAATATAACTGTGTTGGCTATGCAAAACTGGGGAATGGGTAATAGAGGGATAATCTATCTTTTTAAACAATAAAACATCTGGTGTAGACTGTCCCTTTAAGTGAAAGGTTATTCAGGTATATTGTATTCATTTAAGGGGCACTGTTAAAAAAGCATATATAGAGGTGTGGCAGAGGTGTTCTTAAGCAGAGGCGTGCAAGACTTGGAGGAGCTTATCTCAAGAACTTTTAGAGCTTCATCTTCATTTTGAGTGTGTAGAAAGAATATTTTTGTTAATATAAATGTGTAATACAAGTGTGTATCAAGAAACTTCAATTTTACACATTCTGTGACGCAAAAATATGTTAAAAAATGCGGCCACTAAGAAATTTCATGGGACCACTAGCTCTAGGGCAACTTTTTTAACCCCTGTATATATATATATATATATATATATATATATATATATATATATATATATATACAGTATATATATATATATATATATATATATATATATATATATATATATATATATATATATATATATATATATATATATATATATATATATACTGTACATATATATATACATACATACATATATACACTTTTATACAAAAAGAGAGAAGCAATCAACCTGGAAATGAACAATAGCATAATAGCTTGTTCTATGGCTAGTAACCACCCTAGAAGCTGCCTCTTTTTTCTTAACATGTGCCTCTCACAGAAAATAACTTTCCTGTAGTATATTAATCTGGTCCTGACTAAACGGTACAGTCCAGACCAAATATACCAGGCAATACCTCTTGTTCTAGGACTAGTTACCACCCTAGAAGCAGCCTTTTTTGCTTAACATGTGCCTGTCAGTCTAGTCCTGACTAAACAGTACAGGTACAGTATATATATATATATATATATATATATATATATATATATATATATATATATATATATATATATATATATTTAAAAATACAAATGTGAAGATCATTGGAATGTAAAATATGTGAATCGCGATGCAGGTTTAACAATGTACGTCTAATGCAGTGTCATGTTAGCACACTTGAAGCACGTTATGTAAATATTAGATATAAAAATAATGTAAAACATATTAATAATTATTATTATAGGATTTTAAAAATTAAAAAAAAAAAAATATATATATATATATATATATATATATACAGATGTATATAGAAATATATATTACATATATTTTAATGTGAAGAACTTTGGAATGTACAATATTAATAGTTCAATTTGGGTTAGCTCACGAGTATAGGTGTTTAGGTTTTTTTCAGTATGCCCTCTCCATTAAAGTCTATGGGGAGAATATGGTAACGCGGTCGCAATATCTGAAGTCCAACACCAACATGTCGGGTTTCGCTAGCACACCACTTGTAATCTAGCCTCCTCCTCCAGTATTGTTTGTTATAGTTAATGTATATGGTGGCACGTTAGAAATAAATAGCTTTCTATTAATAATAATAGAGAGAAGGTACCTACATCATTGTGTTTCTGCCATTTTTGGTTAACTAACTTATAGATAATTTATAATGCTATGAAACATTTTAAAATGTCAATAACTGAGTTCAGTGTCAGCTTCTATATATTCTATGGGGCCTATCTATCAAGCTCCAAATGGAGCTTGATGCCCCGTGTTTCTGGCGAGCCTGCAGGCTCGCCAGAAACAGCAGTTATGAAGCAGCGGTCACAAAGACCTCTGCTCCATAACCTGTCCGCCTGCTCTAAGCAGGCAGACAGACATCACCGGAAATGAACCCGATCGAGTACGATCGGGTTGATTGACACCCCCTGCTGGTGGCCCATTGGCCGTGAGTCTGCAGGGGGCGGCGTTGCACAAGCAGCTCTTGTGAGCTGCTGGTGCAATGCTGAATACGGCAGGCGTATTGCTCGCCG
This sequence comes from Bombina bombina, assembly GCF_027579735.1. Taxonomy (NCBI): domain Eukaryota; kingdom Metazoa; phylum Chordata; class Amphibia; order Anura; family Bombinatoridae; genus Bombina; species Bombina bombina. The sequence continues at coordinate 1,001,888,012 of NC_069501.1, forward strand.
TATTCAGCGAGGTCTGGCGGACCTGATCCGCACTGTCGGATCAGGTCCGCCAGACTTTCTTAAATAGGGGCCTATGTCCTCATGTCAAGAAGCTCAATTAATGTATTTATTTTTTTCTGGCCATACTGGTGGAGTATTGAAAATTATGTTACTTTATAAACACAATGATAATCACGATCAGTACATATAGGGCCAGATTACAGCAGCGTGCTGAGTAAAAAATTAGCGCTAGAATTACAAGTTAAAAGTAAAAAGTTAGCAGAAAAGTAAAAGAATCAGGCAAGCTAACTTCAGAACTTTGGATATTGCCACCCTGCTTACAACAAATCCCTATTAGTTATCACTTGCGTGCTAACCCGACACTACGCTAGATCAACTGCACTAAAGCCGAAGGTGTGAAAGAAATAATTTACATTCCTATGTTCTTCACATAGAGGAAAATGTTCTTTAAATTTTTAAACATATATTTCTATATATATGGCAATTCTTTGTAAAATATCTATACCTATGTGAATATCGCCATATTCCTCTAAGCACACTGAGCAAGGAGTCCACGTCTGGTTGTCCCTTTTTTCCCATAGGGAGACTAAATATATACAGAGAGAAGTGCACTCACAGGAACAAACAACTGGCTCAATACCATTGTTAGCCTGTTCTATGGCGATTTACCACCTGGGTGCAGCTTTTTAGCCCAGTAATGCTTTTCACAGAGTAGAAATTTCCTGTAGTATATCACTCTGATCCTGCCTATTACGGTCAGTCCAGCGCCGAAATACCAGGCATTTCCACTCTGAACAAGGAACACAGCAACTAGACATGTGCCTGGCGAAAAAATTCGGTTCGGTTCAGTTCGGAATTTTTTGAAGTTCGGATCGATTCGAATTCGGAAAATTCTGAATCGATTCGTTTCGGAATCTGTTTCGGATTCATTCGGATTTGAAGAAATTTGTCTGGATTCAGTTCGATTCGGTTCGTAAATTCGGCATTTCGGTAAGTGTTAGGTGGGATTAGACTAGTATTATACTGTATATTAGGTGTTAACCTAACAAACTGTACAATACTAGTGTAATCCAATGGCCATCCGAATTTATGAATCGATTCTATTCGGTTAGATTCGGAAAATTCGGCAGAATTTTAATTCAGAAATTCGGTTCGATCAGAATCGCCGAATTTGCCGAATTTTCCGCATTTCCGAATCAAACCGAACCGAATCGCACATATCTAACAGCAACCCCAGACGATCGTTTCAGGCTTCGTTGGGCCTCGTCAGTGAGGTGTAGCCATATTCCTCTAAGCACACTGAGCAAGGAGTCCACTTCTGGTTTCCCCTTTTTCCCATACTACAGGAAAGTTCTTCTCTGTGAAAAGCATTACTGGGCTAAAAGAAGCTGCACCCAGGTGGTAAATCGCCATAGAACAGGCTAACAATAGTATTGAGCCAGTTGTTCGTTCCTGTGAGTGTGCTTCTCTGTGTGTGTATATATATATATATATATATATATATATATATATATATATATATATATATACACACACACACACACAGGAAGAAAGCCCTTCATCCAAGCTGTTTGGGACCAGTAAAGGTTTGGATTTTGGAATACTTGGTCCTTCAAAATGGGAGAGTTTTGAGAGGACATAGAACCAAGTATAACAATTGTCCTGGTTTGTAAACAACAATATCTTATGTCATTTAGGCAATATTTAAATGTTATAATACAGCTTATACATGTAACTAAAGGTAGTTTTATATCATTTGTAATACTTTTGTGACTTAAGAGCAGGGTAAATAGTCGTTTCTGATAAATTTTTTAAAAATATTTTGGAATAAGTTTGGATTTTGGAATACTGTATTTGGGAATAAGTAGCACAAACAAAGAATTGATATCAGCACTTCAAATCAATCAGGTACAATTAGAAACCAGGTGGTAGTTGTCAATATGGTATATGTCCACAGAAAGTTAGTACAAAAAGAATACAACCATGACTATATATAATCCTCCAAAATAACAATAGAAGATACAATACAGTACTTGGTATATTAGCTGCCCCTGTCATTCCCCCAGAGGATCTGTATCCACAAATATCCACAAATATCTGTACCGTTCTATACTGTGTATCCAAGTGAATAACCGTGAGGTATGGAACACTAAAGCAGGTGCCGCTTGTTATAATTCCCTCTATCCTCTCTCAGAGGGATCAGTTGAAACAGAGACAAACACACACACAACAGTGCTAAAGAACTTCTTTAACACTGAAAAAAGTTACCCTAATAAACTGTAGTAAATTCTAGGCTTATTAAAGATACACGTATCCAACTTCAAATGTGCTCACCTGATGATACCTCAAAGATATGAGGTATCTGAAGTGCCTGGTTTGTAACGAGCAACGGGCTGCTGTCATACTACAAAGGATCCTGCACAGTGGAAATCAAGTTTGCCACAGACAGTGAAATAATTCTCCACCAGGCCTTCAAGTTACTTCATATCTTTGAGGAGACATCAGGTGAGCACATTTAAAGTTGAATACATGTATCTTTAATAAGCCTAGAAATTACTACACTATATTTGGATTACTTTTGTCTCTGTGCCTTTTCCTATCATATATATATATATATATATATATATATATATATATATATATATATATATATTATATTATTATTATATTATATATATATATTTATATAGTATATACAGAAGGACTCAAAATTGTGTGTATATATATACAGTATATACTATATATATGTCCTAAAGCCTGTTTACACGGGCCATTTCTTGTAGTACAGTGGTCCCACCCCTTGCTCTCTCTCTCCCCCTCTCTTTTGCTAGCTCTCTCTCCCCCTCTCTTTTGCTAGCTCTCTCTCCCCCTCTCTTTTGCTATCTCTCTCTCCCCCTCTCTATTTTGCTCTCTCTCTCCCCCTCTATTTTGCTCTCTCTCCCCCCTTTCTTTAACTCTCTCTCTCTCTCTCCCTCTCTTTTGCTCTCTCTCTCTCCTCCCTCTCTTTTGCTCTCTCTCTCTCTCCTCGCTCTCTTTTGCTACCTTTCACTCCCCCTCTCTTTTGCTCTCTCCCCCCTCTCTTTTGCTCTCTACCCCTCTCTTTTGCTCTCTCTCTCCCCCTCTCTTTTTCTCTCTCTATCCCCCTTTTTTTTGCTCTCCCCCCTCTCTTTTGCTCTCTCTCCCCTTTATATTGCTCTCTCTCCTCCCTCTCTTTTGCTCTCTTTCTCTCCCCCTCTCTCCCCTCCCCCTCTCTCCCCTCCCTCTCTCTCCCCTCCCTTTAACTCTCTCTCCCGCTCTCTTTTGCTCTCTTCCCCCTCGCTTTTGCTCTCTTCCCCCTTGCTTTTGCTCTCTCTCCCTCTCTCCCTCTCTTTTGCTCTCTCTCTCCCCTTTCTTTTGCTCTTCCCCCTCTCTTTTGCTCTCTCTCCCGTTTCTTATACTCTCTCTCCCCTTTCTTTTGCTCTGTCTCTCTCCCCTCTCTTTTGCTCTCTCTCCCCCTCTTTGCTCTCTCTACCCTTTCTTTTGCTCTCTCTCTCCCCCCTCTTTTGCTCTTTCTCTCCCATCTCTTTTGCTCCCTCTCTCCCCTCTCTTTTGCTATCTCTCCCCCCTTTTTTGCTCTCTCTCCCCTCTTTTTCTCTGTCTTTCTCCCCTCTCTTTGGCTCTCTCACATCTCTTTCGCTTGCTCTCCCTCCCCTCTCTTTTGCTCTCTCTCTCCCTCTCTTTGCTCTCTCTCTCCACCTCTCTTTTGTGCTCTCTCTCTCCACCTCTCTTTTGCGCTCTCTCTCTCCTCCCTCTCTTTTGCTCTCTCTCTCTCCTTGCTCTCTTTTGCTGCCTTTCACTCCCCCTCTCTTTTGCTCTCTTCCCCCTCTATTTTGCTCTCTCTCTCTCCCCCTCTCGTTTGCTCTCTCCCTCTCTTTTGCTCTTTCTCCCCTTTATTTTGCTCTCTCTCTGTCCTTCCTCTCTTTTGCTCTCTTTCTCTCCCCCTCTCTCTCTCCTCCCTTTTGCTCTCTCTCCCCCTCTCTTTTGCTCTCTTCCCCCTCGCTTTTGCTCTCTCTCTCCCTCTCTTTTGCTCTCTCTCTCCCCTTTCTTTTGCTCTTCCCCCTCTCTTTTGCTCTCTCTCCTGTTTCTTATGCTCTCTCTCTCCCCCCTTTCTTTTGCTCTGTCTCTCTCCCCTCTCTTTTGCTCTCTCTCCCCCTCTTTGCTCTCTCTCCCCTCACTTTTGCTCTCTCTCTCCCCTCTCTTTTGCTATCTCTCTCCCCCCTTTTTTTGCTCTCTATCCCCTCTCATTTGCTCTCTCTCCCCTCTCTTTTTCTCTGTCTTTCTCCCCTCTCTTTTGCTCTCTCACATCTCTTTTGCTTGCTCTCTCTCCCCTCTCTTTTGCTCTCTCTCCCCTTTCTTTTGCTTTCTTTCCCCTCTCTTTTGCTCTATCTCCCCCTCTCTTTTGCTCTCTCTCTCCCCCCTCTTTTGCTCCCTCTCTGTTGCTCTCTCTCTCCCCCTCTTTTGCACTCTCTCCTCCCTCTCTTTCGCTTTCTCTCCCCTCTCTTTTGCTCTCTCTCTCCCCTCTCTTTTGCTCTCTCTCCCCACTCCTATGTGCTCTCTCCCCACTATTTTGCGCTCTCTCAGGCCACGGCCACTTCCGTCTGACCACATCCGCCTGACCCGTTTCCGCCTGACCACGCCCCCTTGCCATGGCCGCTCAGCCTGACCATGCCCCGATCACACCCACCTGACTCATTCCTGTCTGGCCGCGCCCCATCATGGCACTCCCGCTGTTCACGGCCCCTCTTCATGCCCGCTCTGCCCGGTCAAGCCCCCCCCCCACAATGCCCGCTTCCGCACATCCTCTCTGCTCTGCTGTCAGATCCTAAAGGCCAGGTATGTTTGTCCTTGTGCAGTCTCTATTGCACATGACTGCATCTGACAAACATACCTGGCCTTTTATTATAAAGGATATTATATATATATATATATATATATATATATACACAGTATATATACACACATACATATACACACATGTTTACACATATAAACACATAAATACACATGTACTACTATAATTATTACACTGCCTAAAATAGTGGATGAACTATTATGATACATAACATTCAGTAATATATTTTTCATTGTGTGGTTTGACACCGTCAGTTCCTTTCTGTGACCCTGCTAAATTTCAGCAGCATGCTGTGAAAACACAAGAATAAACTTCTCATGTATTGTTTGACACTTGTTGACATCCACAAAATTTCCTGTGTTACCCTGAAGCTCTGGTGAAAACTAAAGGATTTTAGAAAAACACTCAAAAAGCTTAGTTAAGCTGTAGGTAATTTAGTTACTTGCCCTATATTAATTGTAAAATCAATATCCACAAATATTTTATATGTATCTGAAACTTCAAACCTTAGGGGTAAATCTCAATCCTATATATGAAAAAACTGCCATAGCTATTCTTTATTTAAGCTTCATTTTTTCATCATAATCCACATATTAAAGTAATTTGTGAAAAAAATGAAATAATTGTATTTATATTTCAAGGATAAATAATCCTTCCTCAGACCCCTATACTCAATAATAAAATATTTATACAGATATCCTCCTCACCTTTAGTGCAGTAAAAATACTATCATAGTGACACATATGTACTATACATATAATACAACTAAAGCGTGGCATAGCCCTCTCACCTTCAAAATTTGGCTATTTATATTCAGCTAGATTACGAGTTTTGCGTTATGAGTGAAAAAGCATTGTTATACTTCATAACGCTGCTTTTTCACTAACGCCGCTATTACAAGTCTTGTAGGTATAAGTGTACCGCACTCCTTTTAGCCAGTCACGCAATGTCAGTACCGCACTTTTAAAAAAATCCTTTTTCAATGGGACTCCCATAGCGCCGGTATTACGAGTTTGCCTGGGAGGCCAAAAAGTGAGCTTTACACTCTATAACCACAAGATCCGTACCGCCATCTAAAGTCAGTAATGAGTTTTATGCTACAAAGCTGTAACATAAAACTCATAACTAAACTGTCACAAAGTACACTAACCATAAACTACCTATTAACCCCTAAACCGAGGCCCTCCCGCATCGCAAACACTATAATAAACTCATTAACCCCTAATATGCCGCTCCAGACATCGCCGCCACTAAAAAAAATTATTAACCCCTATTCCGCCGCTCCCCGACATTGTCGCCACTATAATAAACCTATTAAGCCCTAAACCGCCGCCCTCCCGCATCACAAACACTAATTAAAGATTATTAACCCCTAATCTGCCGTCCACCCACACCGCCGCTATAATAAACCTATTAACCACTAAACCGCAAGCCCCCCACAACGAAATATACTTAAATAAATTATTAACCCCTAAACCTGATAAAAACAGTAGTTATTTTTACCAAAATAAATGGTACACAAAGGGATGTATTAACCCTGCCGGGAAATGAATCTATGATCCTTAGATCTAGAACAAGCATTTGTAGTCAGAACATTCACCAACTGATCTACATCACCGGACTAAAAGTAGGGCAGAAAAAAAAACTCTAAACCTACAGAAATAGTGGAGATAATAGAAATCAAACAAATTATTATCCTAACAAGACAGAGATAATAAAATATATTTGAAATCATAATAGATATAGTAATCATAATTAAATGAATATATTAAAGTAAATAAACAGAGTTATATACTTAAAAATCTGAAACTGCTTATGCTAACTGTTCAACAAAGGTTGAGAGAACAGTAATGTCAGCTACAGATAAAGCTGAGCTAAAAATATAAACAGTACGTGAAAATGCTCTACTAAGGTTATATTAGACGATCCTGTTGGAACAGAAGGAAGAGGCACCACATAGGCTACTCACAGAAGCGAAGGCACAACCGAAGTGCCTAGCAGGGCAGTACAGGACCAACAGAGTTGCCTGATAGACTCGAGGTGAGGCCCAGAAGGTCAGACGTCAGGACACGTGGTTAGGGAGACCAATCTCAGCAATGGATGCTCACAATGGAAAGCCAGTCACCAATGGTCCGCAGGATGGTGTACAAAGGGAGGCGTCACAATAGAGCCATATAGGTCGATAAGTGTAGACCAAAAAAAGTGTATAATGATAAAAGCAGCAGAGCAAGTAGATATAAAAGTGTAAACTTTATTTAGTACACTAATTACACAGAGACACATTTCTCAGCAAGACATATGCCGTTTCATCAGCCTGTAAAACAAATGACAACTACTTGCTCTATAAATCTAAAAATGCTAGCCACTCAAGGATCAGTGTCACTACACACCTCTCTACGTCATAGTAAGCTGTTGTACACACTCACCTCTCAAAGAGATAGACTGAAATAGTCAGGTGTAGTGAGACACTGATCATAAGAAGAAAAGCATTGAACACATTACTCATACATATAATACTCATAGTTCCCATTATTAACATCCTAATACAATCAAGAAATATAAGATATAAAGCTTAAATGAGATATAAACAATGGCATAAAAGATAAATCACATAAAAAATAAATAATAGTTAAAATATATAGGAAATCCTATGACTATGCAAGATCAAATAGATCTTTATAAACCTTTAAAGGCTTGGTGAGTGATATACGAAAATGCTGGCCAATCATGGAACAAAGTCAGTACACATCCCTCTGCAACATAGAGACCTAGTAGGAGCGCTCACCCTTCGAGGAAATAGAATAAAATATTCAGGTGTGACAAGACACCGACCATGATGAGAGAAGCATTACATACCACACTCATACATATAATCCTATAATTCACATATTGAAATATTATAAAAACATCCTAATAAAATCAAATAAAGTATAATAAAAATAATGTATATACAATGACATATAATGTATTTAAAAAGATATATATTAAAGAAGAACTCCTATAGCTGGACATGGTCTATTAAATCATTAATGGCTTGATGGGTATTGAACATATAAGTGGACTCGTCTGAATAGCCCATACCTTAATCTATGGGAAAGGGGGTATATCAGGAGCATTATACCGTGATATTTAAATTTTAATAGTATACAATCACTGGTTTTAATGAATGAATGAATGAATGAATGAATTAATTAATTAATTAATTATATAGAACCAGTGTAAAAAACAGTGGCCTGTCTGGAGGAGTGTAACCCACATCCAGCGATAACCAAATGGTTAAGGTCCGCCGTATGACTACAGACCCCCTATTCCACCACAGGTCATCATACGAAGCGATTAAAGGACATCTATAAATCGCTAGCTCAGGCTGACAACTCGTACTGACATACATACACCAATAGCAACCTCTACTGGCGCGTGGAAAAAGCATTCCTAATCTAGAGAAATTAAAGTAGAATGGCTTTGCAAAGAACCACCAAATCTTCCAGTAAATATGACTAGGAGATCACACCCAAGGACGCAATATGGGTAAATAGTATATAGTCAAACAACATTACACTATAAATTAACCATCAATATTCTCCTAGCTATTATCAGCTACATAAACTCTATATATACCAATTTGCATATAAAAACCGACTAGTGGCCCTAAACACGAATGTCCCCTAAACCAATAGCATATATTTATAACAAGTGTGTACTAAAGTGGAATAAAAGAGTAATGAGGCCTGGTACTGGCCACAATTATTAGGAGATAAATGTGATGGGTACATAAGAGGCAGAGAGGAACCCAGCAGGTGCCACAGGAGTAATTATTGGAATGCAGCCAGGTCAATATTAAGATTGAGACTGGCAGGATGCATACTCTTTAGCACATGAATCCAGTAGGTCTCTCTCTGTCTCAACCGAAAAAATCAGTTGTATAAATGTGATTTGGGAATAAATTAAATGGGAGTAATAGAGACACAATTAGTGTTGCCATTATGTTGAAGATTACAATGTTTGGGGACACTGATTTTTAAGATTGTTTTTAAGGTTATATTAAAATTCTAATGAATCCTGAAAACAAGTACCAATTTCCTTAGAAATAGTAGTACAGTCCCAAGAGGGAGTAAGAATAATCATTCTCTAGAACAGAGCTTTCCAAACTTTTGATCTTGGTGACACACTTTTTAGACCTACATAATTTCGTGACACAGTAAATCAGTTGTACTAGCAAAAAGGAGGTTAAACTAACTTGTTTTAAGAGATACGGACACATACATAAATTATATAACAACTAAATGTATTTACAAGTAACAGTAAGTATGTGCAAGAATTAAAAAAAAGTTTATAATAACTACACCAATAACTACTTACTATTTTAATGGGATGTATGAGGTTGATGGGATGAACACAATTTCTGAATATTTGGTGGAATATTAGATAAAGACACATTTTATCAGCAAGCATTTTTAAGCTTCCACTTCCTATCCATATATCAAGAGCAGAAGCAGCAATGCACTACTGGGAGTTAGCTGCAAAAAAAACCCCACTGACTTCTGACTTCAGCTCAGCGTTTAAGCTGCCGCCCTCAGAGCTCGGTGAGTCCGATTGACTACTGCCCATGCTGCAAGCATACTGCTGTCCCACTCACTGACTACACGGGCAGTCACGAGCCAATTAAGGAGACTACACATGCAGTCAGGAGCCAATGTGCTGCCAAAGCCGCCAATTGGAATAGTTTCAGTTCCCACTGAGCTGCGCCAATAGGTTAAGATGATCTGTGACCCCCTAGGTATCAATCACGTGTCAACCATGTGATATGTGTAGCAGGCAGGCAGAAAGTCAGAAACCCCAAAACATGTTTTACAAAAACTAAATTTAAAAAAATTTATGCTGAAGCAGGGACACACCTACACACTGCTGTCGACACACTAGTGTGTCCCGACACACAGTTTGGAAAGCACTGCTCTAGAATATAATACAGATAGTATATTGAATAGAAAAAAACCTCAAAAGCAAAAATGTTAAAATCCAGATTTGAAAAGGATTATTAACTTACAGCCAGATTACGAGTTTTGCCTTATGGCTGCTCGCTAATATTGTGTACGTTATTTTTGTTATGCACTTATTATAACGTAGGTATTACGAGTCTGAAAACAACCTCGTAACGCGTCGCGGTAAAACAAGTACCGCGTTTATTTAATAAGCTTAATCCCGGTTGCGTTAAAGATTCTCCCTTAGAGATCAATGCTAAATGAACTAATCACGGATTTTTCATCTAACAATCGATCTTGCGAGAAATGCACACTGCTCTGTCATATTACGTATATGAAATAATGAACAAAAACACTCAGCTCAAATGTACATACAACAATTGCTCACGCAACATAGCACATACGCATTCAACATTCACAATCGTAAGCAAAAAATAATGCACAACATTTACACTAAACAAGGAATCGCTAAATACGTTGAGATCTTGCAACACGGAACAAAACAACATGAAAAAAGAATTGCACACTGATACACAAACAAAACATTCGCATTGCAGATTATGTAACATTAGTATAAATAAACATTTACAGCACTTGACAAATACGAGACCATCACAAATCAGCATTTACATTTAGAGATACTACTTTTGGAGAATGTTATGCGAAACGATCACTATGACATCATCGCATTATACACATTACACAAATACATAGGTGCATTTACAAACTCAATATGAGCATGTGCAAATTCAAACAACTACTCCACATTGCACACATACTAATTACAAAGAAAGCACACCTGAACCTCCTTTACGTTGCAAACCGGTACATCATTAAACATTTACATAGGGTATATAAGCACGCTCTAAGCATGGCTTCTGTGACTGTATTGCTTTTTCAAGTTAATTGCAGGTCTAGGCGTTTGGAGGGTTTGGAGAGATTTGAGAGTAGAGAGATTTAGTGTGATTTAGTGAGAGTTAGTGTGAGAGTTAATTTGTGTGAGAGTTAGTTAGTGTGAGAGAGTGAGTTAGTGTGAGAGAATGAGTTAGTGTGAGAGTGAGTTAGTGTGCGAGAGTTTGTTTGGGTGAGTGTGCGAGTGTTTTGTTCCTACATTCATTATATAAACACATTTACACGCAAACACATTCAATACATACATACACTTATTACTAATACTACATACACTCCATACCCCATTCCCTCTCATCCTACACTCCATACCCCATTGCCTTTAAGCCCATACCCCATTCCCTTTCATCCCATAGGTTTTTGTTTTCTTAAAAAAACTTCTTGTTTACATATACTCATTTTCATCTTCTTCAACATATAAGTTTGTCTGTTTAATACCCATTACCCACTTTGAGCACTTTTTATTTTTTGTTCATTATTTTGACCCCCTTTCATTTGGGCACATTTTGTTTGATTATGTCAGGAAGGGGGGATAGGGGCAGATTAGCCCGGAGCTATTAGAGCTCATTAGTAAGGAGGCTAGGGCTGAGTTTAGGGATGAGCTTGTAGAGGAGGTTAGGCAGAAGTTTAGGCAGGAGAGAGGGAGGGGGAGAGGAACTGGAGATGAAGGTGGGACAGCAAGCGGTGGGTGGACATGGCCACTTTGTGGAAGATTCACAAGTGGCTGGGCCCAGTGATCTTCAGCGTAGACAGGGAGCTTCACAGTCCGGGGAACAGAGGCTTGCATCGCATGGGAAGCCCAGGCAGAGGATGGAGAGATATACTATGGATGAGGAGGCCCTTATAGAGGCTTATATGAAGAGGGCTAGGAGGCTGCAGGCACCGAGGGCCACCCCTTCAGATAAGAGGAAGTTGTGGAACGAGATCAGGGATGCCGTAAATGCAGTGGGGGTCTATAACAGGCATGTGAAGTCTATTCAGCACCGTTACCGGGAATGCAGAGCTGAACTGAAAAGAAAGCTCACAAGGGAGAGAGAATACCTAGCAGGGACCGGTGGCGGTCCAGAAATAATTTTTGAGTTTTTCCGCTAGGAGGAAATGCTGTGTCCCAACAGCTTACTATGACGTAGAGGGGTGTGTAGTGACACTGATCCTTGATTGGCTAGCATTTTTAGATTTATAGAGCATCTGGTAGTCGGTATCGGAGGAGTTGATACCAGGAACCTGCCCCTCTCATCTGCCGGTAAGCTCATTTACTAATCTCTTTACATCCACCTCCTAACCCATTCACACACAAAAATTATTTAAGGATATGACTAACGCAATTACGCTTTTTTTTTTTATACATTATTATGTAAATGCATTCACAATTTCCTTGCGAAAGTTGCATTTCAAGAAAAGCCATCACATTAGTATTTAGTCTACAGATTAGGTGTGCATTTAAACAGATTTAAGACAAACGCAAAAAGACATTCAGATTGACCATATAGATATCAGAAAGACGGGTTTCCAAATGCTGAAATCGTATTGATTGCTTTTGCTTCCAATAGAATTACGAAGGCAGCCTCATTAATACACTTTAAAATAGAACATTTACATCTTTATTTGGCACTGTGCTAATATCTCGATTTCTTTCTTTTTCAAATATACAGAGTCTGAGGCTGGGGAGGTGGAAGCATAGCACCCACAGGCTCCACCTTCACCCAGGCATGAGAGTGGTGCAGATGACTCGCCACCTCTGGGAGAAATAGAAGATATCCCTGCACTATCCCCCCTGAAGAAGCTCCCGCTGCAGAAGAGATCCCTGCAGCAGCCCCTCGTGCAGCAGCAGCCCGCCGTGCACAAGCAGCCTGCCATACATCAGCTCCTCAGGAGAACATCCCCCCAGAGATACCAGAGGTGCAGATCTTGAATGATTTCCTCGAGGAGATTGCATGCCTCCCGGAGGGAACAGGCGGAATACAGAGTGTACCTGATAGGAATACTGAATGATATTCGTGAAGGACAAAGAGATATTTTGAATGCTCTCAATAATATGTTGCAGGTCCTCCGGGAGGTGCCAAACGCACCATCTGCTCCTGCCCCATCTGCTCCTGGGCCTCCTCCATCTTCTCCTCTGCCTCAATCTCCTCCTCAGCCTGGTGATCCCTAACACTAACAGTACTCCTCCTCCCCCTCTTCCCCAAACATCTCCTATGAGAACTCGTCAGAGGGGGCAGTTGCCCCCCCCCAGATCCTCAGTCTCGTGGGAAGAGGGGAAGGAAGAGGAAGCAATTTTGTATATATTTTTATTTATTTAATGTGTAAAGGATAGGTATGTGATGATGTGGTCTTCTTACACTTCTGGTGCACACTCTGTATTTAACAGGCTTCTATGGGACCGGGTCCATGGAGGCAGATTGTTTGCAGAGTGTGTTTTACAAGTGTGTGGAGATCACATCATTACATGCTGTTGATTACATTGATTGTTTTTTGCGATGTGATGTCCAAACTGTTCTCCTAATCTCAAACAAAATGACCATTACAATTATACATGATGGCATATCACTGTTTAATGCCATCAACACAGCTTAAAGGGACAGTCATAACATGAATTATTGTTGGTTACAAAGAAAACCCTATCTTACGCATTATCAAGTTTTGAATAACAAAACTGTTATAGAAATACACGTTTTACTTCTGTGATTAACCTTGTATCTATGCCTCTGAAAAATGACCCCTTATTTCTGTTCTTTTGACAGACCTGCATTTCAGCCAATCAGTGATCACTCCAGGGTAACTATACTGCATGAGCTCAATGTTTTCTATATGAAACACATTAACTAATGCCCTCTCGTGGTCAAAAATGCATTCAGATTAGATGCACTCTTTAAGGTCTAAGAAATGAGCATATGAACCTCCTAGGTTTAACTTTCAACTAAGAACAGCAAAAGAACAAAGATAAATTGGGGATAAAAGTTTAATAGAAATTTTAAGAAAATTGCATTTCATATCATTAATGTTTTGCTTGACTTGTCTGTCCCTTTAAACAAGAACATATGCTAACATATACTATTCCTTAGGGCTTGTTGGTAAATCTACACGTACTTGTTAAAACAAGAAAATATTTGAATAGGATACTAAGCCTAAATGCCATATTTCTCTCGACATGTTAAATAAAGTGTATTTTTTAAAGCTACATTATAGTGTTTACATTTTTTAAGAAAGACATTTCATTTAGAAGGTGTATGAAAGCAGAACATTTGCTTACAAGATTTTGAGAGAGTCTAACATTATAAACAACATTCACACTTACTCACATTCTTTGACTCTTTATATTGTTATCCTTTGCAGAAAGGTTTATCTAGGACTGCTCTGCTGATTGGTGGCTGCTTATACCTACCGATTTGTCATTGACTCACCCATGTGTTTACTTAAAATATAGTAGTGTATTGATGCTCATTCAACACATTATACCAAGAGACTGAAGCACATTTGAGAATAGAAGATAATTGCAAACCGGGTTAAAAATGTATTTTGAAAAATCTTTTTTATTGAGGTTTTTATATATTTAACAAAAATAATAATAGTACATGGTATTGAAGGGTCAAGGCAATGTAATACAATACGATAATGCCTTGTTTCCCGAAAACAGCTGTGCGATGAGCAGAACTTGTAAGTCAAGAATATAACATATCAAGTAATAACAAACAAGAGAATGTCAATAATAAGATAGAATACAAACCAATGAAACCTCATTTTTCTGAATATATATTGAATTGAAGTAACTATAGCTTAGGCCACTCATGGACCAGGTAAATAGAAAATTAAGTATCAATAGGTAGTTACCTGGAGGTCACTTATGGACTGTGTGATAAATAATAAGGGAAGATCAGCAGACAAGAACTGCTTCAAAGTTGGGAGGGGAGAAAGGGGGGGGGTGTCTGAGGGGTTTAACAATAAGCAGAGTCATGATTATAGGGCTCATTATCAAACTAGTATTATTTATTATTTATTTGTGTTAAAACAAATGGGGCTTTGTTGAGGGGGGGTCTGCAGATTATATACTACTACATGTACATTAGTCCCAGGTAGGCTGTACATATATAGCACAGAAATTATAGCAATAAACAGGCAAACCTGAAACCTCTTTTTAAATATTAGGAGGCCCTCACATGTCACATTGAGCCATATAGTGGTTTATAAGGTCACTTTTGGGCCTCTAGTTAGGAAACATGAATGATAAAAGATACAGCAACATTTAATGTAAAACTCTCATTGATATGTATTTTTAGGGGTAAATATCTTGAGACCTCAACATGTTGATACATCCTTTTGCTTTGTAAGGTGATATTCAGTTTCTTAAGATAGACAAACAGGATCTATCGCATTAGGAAATACTTATGTAAGGATCTTATTATCACATTAGCTAAGCACTAACCGGGGAATAGGGATAACATCAACGGCATATTATAACAAACTATAAATTGGGAAGTATCTTAATAAAGTACCCCAAGACACAAGTCTCCAGCCAGCAGGGAGCCCAAATAATACTTCAATCTGAAGTTAAATATCAAGGCATATTCAAGCAACCGTAATGGTAGTGAGAATATGCTTTGTTGGATATACTAGTAATGCTCTTTGTGGGCCGATGCTAAAAATAACTATAATATGAATTCACAGTTCAGTAAGGCCCTATTATAAAACACAGAGGTATAGACAGTCACTAATGGACCCATGAAAGCTTTAGAGAAATAATAGCGGGCAAGTACAGAATCTTAGTTAAAGCCCATTTTATTGGGAGGGAACTGCCTTTGCTAAACATAAGGGTATGTAGGGTTTTACAGCCTGGCTAAATATTATAAGAAGTTTGCTGCCATGGCTTATTCATAGAGCCATAATTCTGCCCTGTGTGTGTGTGTGTTATAACTGGAATAACCTATAAGTGTACACCTGCAACCTATGTCTGTCCAAACTGATAGTGCAAGCTTATAAACTGGTTTAGCTGTGTATTATAGTTTAATAGCCACATGCTGTCCTGGCCGCAGACAGCACATAATAAAGGAGTATAGCTAAACCATGTAGATGTTGACACTATATTAAAGACCAGAACCTAAGACACATTGTGGAGACCATAATGCTATTCCCCATGGGAGTGTATATGGTATTGATAAATCTAGGCAGGGAAGGTTTGACTGATGAACCTACTAATAACTGGGGAGAAATGTCACTAAATTTAGGAGATGCCTAAAGAGCTTCAACATTCCCAAGAAACCCCCTGCTTCTGCTATAATAACTATAATATGCTTAAGTAGCAGACCCCCCTGAGCAAACTATGTGTTTGACTGGCAGCGACAAATGGAGTTAGCCAATATATATTTTGCGGTGGATTATAAAAGTAGGGCTGTCACAACCAATCTTAAAAGGAGCAAGTATTAACTAACTACAAACCTGAGAGGCAGTATTAAACCATTCTAGGAACCAACAACAATATTTAAGATATGTGAAAGTATTGTGACCACCTTCTATTAGGGGCTAGAGATGGAAGTGTACATGCACGAGCAGCCTTAATAACAGTGAATGAAATGTAAAATGCACTATCAGTCTTAATACTATAGCTTTACATGTCAAAATAGTAGTGTTATAATACACATAATAAACTAGGCTTCTTCCATGGGCCCATATTGAATAACTATAGTAACAAATGTACACACACAAGGAACAACATATTAAGTGGAAGAGACACAGGACAACATAATGAATAAATCAACTGAATGTCATATGTGGGGCATGATCCAGATAACCCTGTAGTATGCTTCATCACAAGGTTCCATGATCAGACGAGTTACCTGCAATATGTCCCGAAAATCAAAGTTTGTCTCTCTCATGGGAGCATGCCAGTTACTTTACACTAATCTGCTCCTGTTTTCAAAAAGGCTATTCCCGGGCCCTGCTGTAGGAGATGAAAGGGCTGTTTGATGTTTGGAAAGCCTGCGATGGACATAGCATCTTGAACAAGGATAGGACCTATGCCACTAGCAAACTGTGAGTGTTCAAAGAAAAGGGGATTCAGATACGTTTTCTGACCCTCAGACAGCCACGTGAGCGCTTCCGTTATTAGTGCCCTCTTCGGATTGTATACCTTCCCCGCACTGATTCTGATAAAAGTATTCCTCACCACTAGTTAGTGGTAGTTAAAAAACCAAATACAGGGTGCGCTAATGAAAGCTGCTAATCAAGAGGATTAAGTAGAACTAATAATTGCAGAATGTGTGAAAAACAAGTGGATAAGATAATATCATAAAATATACTTTAATACATTAAAATAAACCCTAATACAAATGAACTAACAATGAAAATCTTTAGGAATGTACTCTAAATGAAAAGTAACAAAAGGTATGAAAATATATTGATAAAACATAAAATAAAATAAAATAAAATTAAATATAAAACCACCGGTGGAAAAAATCAGGAAGAAAAAATGGAAAAATGAAAAAAATGGAAGTCCGTTAGAGGCTTAAAAATATATCCAAATAAACACAGTTCATAGGTTAAAATTGCAAATGAAAAAATATATAAGTAGTGGAAGTCAAATGAGAGCACGGAAAGCAGCTAAGTCAGTCTGTGTGGCTGTATCAATGTGATTTTGCATCAATGTAACATTCGGGTAGAAAGTTCCGTCGATGGCTACAAAGACGATCTGCATTCAAATGAAAAAGTCAGTGACATAAATGGTTCATCTTACAAGTTGGACTCACCCAGAATACGAAGCTATTTTCTATTTGTTTCTCCGTGTGTTAGAGTAGTAGGTCCGAAGTAAACACGTTAGACCCTTGGTGGTTGAGAAATTACCTTTCAGGTGAGTAGTATCGCTCCAGCGTGTACTGTGGTTTGCCGGATTGTGCAGCGTGTGCGGGGTCACGTGATATTTTGTTCCAATTAGATGCACGGATTACCGGGTGGTCTGTGATTCAGCGTGTAAGTGATGTCTGCAGATTCTGATCGTCACAGCTAGCCAAACTTGTTGATGAGATGGAGAACAATGTTACATAGCAGTTAGGATTGTTTACGAAGAGTTCCAAAGTGGAAAACAACAGAGCGCTCTGTGTGTTATATAAAACTTGGTAGTAAAACAATCTCGATGTTGCGGATCAACGCGTTTCAGCTGATGTAGCCTTTTTCAAGATAAATTCATACTGCTTGCTGCTCACCTTTTATAGAGGATAATAGATTGTGACTCCTCCTTAATGGGTGCTCAGTTTTTTCTTTTTACTTTTTTTCTTAAAGGGACGTATCCATTCCATGTTTCAAATAGTCTCTCATAAGATAACGGACTCTCTTTTTCAAAAACATAATATATATACACACATGTATAAATCTCATGTGTGAAGTTATAAGAACAAAAAATGAAAAAAATAATAATAATAAAAAATGAAAAAAATTGAAAAGAAGAATAAATGAACATTCTATTTATGGCAATTTATGTGTACAATGAATATAAATAAAATTCCTTGTCTAATTCATATCTAGGGAAAGAAAACATATGTTATTCTCCAATGGAGATCTATAAAGTGAAGAAAGAGTTAATAGGTGTTATGAATAAATAATAACCTAAAACTTATGTGCATATAATAAAATTAATATATTAGTTGGATTTAAATGAATTGTGTAAGCTAATCTTATCAGTGTAAAATTAATGAATAAAGGTGAAAAAAATCTAATAAATAACATGTATTTAATATATAATACAAAAAAATGTATAAAATACAATATTATACATACTAGTAGTGTCTTTTAATCTTATGTGTATGTGAAAATTGTGATAGGTGAAAAATTAATAGTTGAAAATAATTGCCCTTACTAGTGTATAAACTTCTAACTTAGTTTAGCTGATTATTTTGATGGTTTTTTGTATTGTTTTATTTATCTGTTCTAAGAGCTTAAAATCGAAGATATATGTAAATAATAATTCAAAATGAAAATTCAAAATGAAAATTTTGTATTGATATTAAACTTTAAGTGGTAAAATTTGATTAAGAGTAAAATGTAGTGGGTGAAGGAATTTTTGTTTATTTTAAATATATATGATTTATTAATGCATTACAGAATTTAAATCAAGTTCTGCATTTAAACCAGATGGTTCAAGAGTTTTGAATTGAAATATCAATTCTGCTTCGGCCCGTAGCAACTTTTTATTGAGGTCACCCCCTCTCCAATTGTTAGTAATGTTCCTTATACCCCAGTATTTTAGACCCATTGTATTTTGATTATGGCATTCTTTGAAGTGTCTAGATAGTAGATGCCCTGTGAATCCGTGTTCAATGTTTAAGAGATGTTCACGGATTCTGTCTTTAAGGGGGCGTGAAGTCTCCCCTAAATACTGTTTGTGACAAGGACACTGAATCAGATACACCACATTATTGTCAGTGCACCTGATGCAGTCCCTGATCTCGAAATCTTTATTGGTGGTTGTCGACTTTACCCATTTGGTTTTATTACTGAATTTGCAGGCTTTACAATTAATACACGGGTAAAACCCTTTTAGTTTATGGGATTCAAAATCAAAAATCAAAAATGGGTCTAAAATACTGGGGTATAAGGAAAATTACTAACAATTGGAGAGGGGGTGACCTCAATAAAAAGTTGCTACGGGCCGAAGCAGAATTGATATTTCAATTCAAAACTCTTGAACCATCTGGTTTAAATGCAGAACTTGATTTAAATTCTGTAATGCATTAATAAATCATATATATTTAAAATAAACAAAAATTCCTTCACCCACTACATTTTACTCTTAATCAAATTTTACCACTTAAAGTTTAATATCAATACAAAATTTTCATTTTGAATTTTCATTTTGAATTATTATTTACATATATCTTCGATTTTAACCTTTTAAAGCCGTTATGCCGTTCCATTCCGTCATAATTAGACTGGGCTTTAAAGCCGTTATGACGGAATGGAACGTCATAACTAACGGCTGTCCTGAAGCCTTCTGTGCTTCAGGGATTTAATCGCGGTCTGGAGGGCGTTCCTAGGATTGTAGGGACGCCCCCCAGATGCGATCCAATAATTGAAATCTCGCGATCGTATGCACGATCGCGTAGTTTCAATTTGTCTACATCGGAACAGTTGTTCCGATGTAGGCACTTTAACCCTGTCACGAAAGGGTTAAGCTCTTAGAACAGATAAATAAAACAATACAAAAAACCATCAAAATAATCAGCTAAACTAAGTTAGAAGTTTATACACTAGTAAGGGCAATTATTTTCAACTATTAATTTTTCACCTATCACAATTTTCACATACACATAAGATTAAAAGACACTACTAGTATGTATAATATTGTATTTTATACATTTTTTTTGTATTATATATTAAATACATGTTATTTATTAGATTTTTTTCACCTTTATTCATTAATTTTACACTGATAAGATTAGCTTACACAATTCATTTAAATCCAACTAATATATTAATTTTATTATATGCACATAAGTTTTAGGTTATTATTTATTCATAACACCTATTAACTCTTTCTTCACTTTATAGATCTCCATTGGAGAATAACATATGTTTTCTTTCCCTAGATATGAATTAGACAAGGAATTTTATTTATATTCATTGTACACATAAATTACCATAAAAAGAATGTTCATTTATTCTTCTTTTCAATTTTTTTCATTTTTTATTATTATTATTTTTTTCATTTTTTGTTCTTATAACTTCACACATGAGATTTATACATGTGTGTATATATATTATGTTTTTGAAAAAGAGAGTCCGTTATCTTATGAGAGACTATTTGAAACATGGAATGGATACGTCCCTTTAAGAAAAAAAGTAAAAAGAAAAAACTGAGCACCCATTAAGGAGGAGTCACAATCTATTATCCTCTATAAAAGGTGAGCAGCAAGCAGTATGAATTTATCTTGAAAAAGGCTACATCAGCTGAAACGCGTTGATCCGCAACATCGAGATTGTTTTACTACCAAGTTTTATATAACACACAGAGTGCTCTGTTGTTTTCCACTTTGGAACTCTTCGTAAACAATCCTAACTGCTATGTAACATTGTTCTCCATCTCATCAACAAGTTTGGCTAGCTGTGACGATCAGAATCTGCAGACATCACTTACACGCTGAATCACAGACCACCCGGTAATCCGTGCATCTAATTGGAACAAAATATCACGTGACCCCGCACACGCTGCACAATCCGGCAAACCACAGTACACGCTGGAGCGATACTACTCACCTGAAAGGTAATTTCTCAACCACCAAGGGTCTAACGTGTTTACTTCGGACCTACTACTCTAACACACGGAGAAGCAAATAGAAAATAGCTTCGTATTCTGGGTGAGTCCAACTTGTAAGATGAACCATTTATGTCACTGACTTTTTCATTTGAATGCAGATCGTCTTTGTAGCCATCGACGGAACTTTCTACCCGAATGTTACATTGATGCAAAATCACATTGATACAGCCACACAGACTGACTTAGCTGCTTTCCGTGCTCTCATTTGACTTCCACTACTTATATATTTTTTCATTTGCAATTTTAACCTATGAACTGTGTTTATTTGGATATATTTTTAAGCCTCTAACGGACTTCCATTTTTTTCATTTTTCCATTTTTTCTTCCTGATTTTTTCCACCGGTGGTTTTATATTTAATTTTATTTTATTTTATGTTTTATCAATATATTTTCATACCTTTTGTTACTTTTCATTTAGAGTACATTCCTAAAGATTTTCATTGTTAGTTCATTTGTATTAGGGTTTATTTTAATGTATTAAAGTATATTTTATGATATTATCTTATCCACTTGTTTTTCACACATTCTGCAATTATTAGTTCTACTTAATCCTCTTGATTAGCAGCTTTCATTAGCGCACCCTGTATTTGGTTTTTTATATTTATTGTTTAGAGGTCTTCTGGAACTTACCTCTTTTTTCAGGGTAGCCATTCTTGTGCTAATTCACAGACCTCCTTTTTTCCTTATATGTATCTTTAGTTCCTGGTCTTACTTAGAGGATATTTTTATTTTTATTTTTTGTGTTCCATTAGAATTATCGTTCCTCTACACAACATGGATATCTTCACTACTAGGAAGTCTATGCTGACAGACATAGAACAAATAGAGAACATTGAAACACCAAATACACTGCCAGTCAGCTTAGACATGAGAGATATGTGTGAGGATCTAGAAAAAATTATGACTAAAGAACTAAAACAAAAACTAGAAGTCAGCTTCATGCAGAGATATCTTAATCTAAACATGGTTCCCAGGGGGTTAATATTAATCAAAGACTGCACATTTGATTTACAAGAACCTTTACAATTAGAATGGTATAACACCTTAAAAGATGCATCCCTAAATTTAATGAGAATTATAATTAAATCACGTAATATTTCACTTAGGGAATTTGAAGATAAACTAAACTTTCTAATGAATGAATTATCACCTTTCAATGAAGATGAGAATTATAAAACAATACAAAATGAAATCATCACACATTTAAAGGAGATTAAAAAAGACACACTTGAAATAAAAAATAAAAAAATGAATAGAGATCACTCTGATTACAATTTTAAAAAGAATAAAGATAAAGACAATGATACAGAGATTTCCATCCCTTCAACTCCCTCTCCTTCCAATGAATCCCAGCCAATCAAAGACGACAAATGGAAACTTTTTTCAAAGAAAAATAGAGACAAAAATCCACACAACACTAGAAATCCGAAACAATTTAACCCATCAAATGGGATAAACTACTATGATAAAAAACATAACAATAATACACATAGAAATTCCAATATAAACTACGCAACTCCTGACTGGAGATCAGGAGTTATGAACCAACAGAATCAATACAATAATGAACGCAGACATTATAAAGAGAACTACACTTACAATAGAAATCATAAAGAGAATTATACAACAAATAGAAAAGGATTTTATAATTCGGTGAACCATCACTCCAACAATTACCAACCAGAAAATTGGAGAAATAGAAGGACATCTTTTAGAGATGGTTTTGGTCACCAATCTAACGGTAACGATACCAATAGATCAGGATGGAATAATCATAATAATGACTACAATTACAACTATAGACCAACCCAGTCTAATCACAATCATTGGAACACCCCCCAAACAAGATATGAAAGAGAAGATAAATGGCAGTTACAAACACATAATAGGTTTAATCCATTATTAAATGCACCACAACATAACAATGATGACGAGTATAGATATAACCAACCCCCAATTCAAAGGGGATCCTTTAACCAACAGAATTCCTCTAGGTCTTTTTTAGAGGAGGATCCCAAAATAAAAGAAAGATTAAAATTAAAAAAAGAGCAAGAGAGGATGCAGAGGAAGTAGACCACCTAGAACAACAAAAAAGAATGAGATAGGAGATCAAAAAAACATCTATAATCTAAGTTCTGTAACATTAAAGGTGGAGGAATATAATGTATTACAAAAAGGCCTATCCTTTGCACCCTCAACTAAGTTAAATAAATTCAATACTTTGATCAATATAAATCAATTCATCAGAAGTGCAACCCAGAAAAGATACTTTCTTAAAAATCCTATAACAAGAGGTCTTGAACAGAGTCATCTAAATAGAAATAAAATTAATTTCCAACAAACAAATTTGAAACTGAAGTCTAATTTCTATCCCACCACAGAGAAAGGAAAAAACCTTGAACTTTTTGAAAAACTGGTAAAGGAAGATGTTGAAAAAATAAATATAGATAAACAAGTTAAAATGAACCTAACAAAAAAAGAAAGGGAAACTATAAATACACTAAAATCTAATAAGAATATTGTAATAAAACAAGCAGATAAAGGGGGTGGCATTGTCATCTTAGATAAAGAGGCTTACAAAAAAGAAGCTCTAAGACTATTGGAAGACCCCCTTACATACAAGAAAATCACTTCAAATCCTATCAATAAGCAAAAAAGAGATTTAGAAACCCTATTGAAAAAAGCATTTAATACAGGTATTATCAATAATAAGGAATATGAATTTTTATTTGTTAATCATCCCATCACTCCCACTTTTTATTATTTACCCAAAATTCACAAAAGCTTACAGAACCCACCAGGCAGGCCTATTATTTCAGCTACCAATTCATTAACAGCTAATCTTTCGGAATACATAGATTTTTTTCTGCAGCATTATGTTTTAAAATTACCTTCTTACTTAAGAGATTCAACAGATTAAAGTGAGAGAGGGTGGGGGTAGGGCAAAGTATATTATAACAAGAGATTCAGTGGTTAAGGGCAAATAGCCCAATTTGAGTTTTATAATCTCCTAACCACAGAGACCTCCTGCCACAGATTTAAAGTTAAGGGCAGGATACAACTAATAAATAATTGTAAATAGGCTTACAAGTAGGAGTAGGTAACTTAAATCTGTGAGGAAAATTTCCACCAATGCCCCAGCTGAATCAAGGCTAAATAGTTTTAATTAGAAAAAAATGTTTTTCTCCATTCACACACTAAAGTTTATTAAATCAAAATTTAACCACACATACATTTAGCAGAAGCTAAAGATTAAAAACACTCCACCTAAGTTGAACTAGGATTTTTAAATTAATCTGAAATCAGTATCACTGGTATCTAGCAGTAAAAATTGTAGTTGTAAGCTAAGCCCTTACAATCCGAGGGCTAGTTTAAATTTTAAATTTTTACAAATTATTGAGGCTGCATTGTACCAGACCAACGAAGGTGAGCAAATTAAAAGAAAAGGGAAAGACAAAGCTTATCCCCAGGACCCCTGACGTACGTTTCACAAAAAACGCTTCCTCAGAGGGGTGTGGAGCTGCTGCAAAATGCTATATTTATGAGTCATTAAGACTCTCCTCCGATGTTGGAGTGGATGTTCCTTAATTGCCAAAGTTACATTTTAATTGGCTCATATGAGTGTCAGTCACAAAAGTGACTGGTAATAGGGTACAATGAGAGGTTGGAATTCTAAACGTCACGCTACGTCCGAAATGGGCGTTTTTGTTTACATTGACATTTATTGGACAGATCTCATTGGAGGATTAATCGACCACATGTTACGCTGATGTATTTGGTTAATTGTCTGACATATCAATGCGAGGTATACTGCAGTTACTTATCAAATTCGACCGCTTACCATAAATAGATAGATCGTATTAGTATATCCCTTATATATAGACATTGTACTTGGGGAATACTGTTTAGTAAAGTTGCTGTCCGAATTATTCATACCTGAATACAGGGGATAGTGCATATAAGTGCATAATAATGTGAGTCGGCATACCGTATCTCCCCTTTGACATTAGTCAACAGCATGCTGCAGTTGTTACTGTTGATGGGTGTAATGGATCTGCTAAATATCATTTATTCAGTCTATATGAGTGCGCTGCTTATACGCTAACATCAGTGTTACGTCTAGAGTGGGCGTGTTTGTTTATATTCGCTTCTGTAGTAACGGTCTTATTGGCTGATCACTTTTAACATATGTTGCACATAGATCCAAAGCGTGGAATAGTCATTGGCAAATCTGATCGTATATTATAATCTATAAGATTTGATTTTGTTTTAATCCGCTGTTTGCTTATGTGAGTGATATGAAGGAATGAGATATATCTACGCGAAAACCATTCACTTAGTCTAATCTAAGTAGACTGCTTATACATTTAATTCCTATGTCAGATTCTAAAAAGGAAAGAAGAGTTACATAAAAGGCAACACTGTTTATTGGGAGATGAACAGATGCCAGGGATGATTTGTGGAGATGTCAGTATTATTTTAGGCACAAATATGATATGATACCTCTTATTGGAACGTGTGTATATGAGATAGCCTTTAGTTCATATTGCTTACCTATTCGGTTATATTTTCAAGGTGCTGAAAATGAATAGTATACTTGATTTTGTTAAGAATGAATAGTATACTTGATTTTGTTAAGGTATTATTATTCTCATTATTGCACATGCTAATTTTATATACAATATACTAGTCAGATCACTTTATCATTCATAAGTGAATAAAAATATTGTGAACAAAAATAGAAGTGAGAATGAGACATTAAAAATAAGGTGTATAAGGAGTGCTCTTGTGTACTGAGGAGTAATATTGCATATTAAGATTAACCAAAAAAGGGGGGACAAATGTGAGACATACCTAATTTAGTGTATATATATTCACTGGATGGAATCTGCTTATACAAAATGTACAGGCTGACGTGTATACAATGTGTAAATAAAATAAACAAGTCAAGTATAACTCTAAATGAGTTTAGCTTATACAAAGTGTACAGATTAACGTGTGTAGAATTTTGTGAATTAAATAAACGGGTCAAAGTATAATAACCTTAACCTTGAAATTAGGGTAGTGTGGTGATTGTTTGATCAATATAAGTGAATTGTGGAGTAAGCCAAAAATTATAATAAGTGATAGGACAAGATAGTTATTGATAAGTGATACCTTATTTCATTTACAAATATACAAAATAATTATTGAAGTCATTCATGCCATTAGGTTTTACAGAATTTAAACGGTAGATCCATTTGCATTCGAGTTTGAGTAATGTTTTCTCCAGATTGCCTCCTCGTATTCCTAATGAGGCTTTTTGAATGACCATATATTTCAGATTGCTAGTGGAGCACTTGTGATGTATTTGAAAGTGTTTTGCTACTGATGTTAACTTTTTGCCACGAGCTTCATCCTTATTGGCATTTTTTATGTTGTTAGCGTGTTCAAGGATACGTACCCTGATCTCCCGGGTTGTCATGCCAACATAGATCATTTTGCATTGGCAAAAGAGAGCATATACAACCGCAATAGTTCTGCAGGAGAAATGAGAGGCTAGATTATATAACTGGCCATCTTTGTCTTGAATGGTTTTAGACTTCATTACGTATGGGCATGCGGAGCAAGTCCCACATGGAAACATCCCTGGATCAGTGTCCTTTTTCTTAAAGGCTCTTACATAATGGCTAGAGACGAGTCTATCCCTAAGATTTGTGGGTCTTTTGTACCCAATTGAGATTCTGTCACCGATATTTTCCTTCAGAGAGGGATCATTTTGCAGAATTTTCCAATGTTGGTTGATTATTTTAGTTATTTCTGGCATTTGTGGGTTATATGTAGTGATTAATCTTGGATTAGACTCACTAGTATTTTTGACCTTGGGAATGAGTAAATTTTCTCTGTGGATATTTAGGGCCTTGTATTTGGCTCGTTTGACTGCTTTTTTGCTATAGCCTCGTGCCATAAGTCTGTCCATTAGGTTTTTGCTTTCCGTGAGATATATATCAGTACTGGAGCAGTTACGTCTTAGGCGCAGAAATTCCCCAAAGGGGATAGCCTTAAGGGTACATGGTGGATGAGCACTAGATCTATGTAATAGAGTGTTAGTCGCTGTTTCTTTTCGGTAAATGGTGGTGTTAATGTAACCATCTTCTTTCTTGAATATAGTTATATCCAGAAAGGAAATTTTATGTTGATCGGCTGAATATGTTAATTTGATGTTTTTGTTATTCATATTTATTTTGTTCATGAATTGATCTAATTCCTGAGATGTTCCTTGCCATATGAATAAGACATCATCTATATATCTTATCCATAGCGGGATATGATCAGTATGATGTTGTAATTCAGTCGAAAATACATTAAAGAGCTCCCAATGCCCCAAAAACAGATTGGCATATGTAGGTGCGCAGGCCGTACCCATCGCGGTACCCTGCGTCTGTAAGTAGTACCTATCGTTGAAGGTAAAAAAATTGTGTGTCAAGATAAACTGCAGTAGTTGGATTACAAAATTATTGTGATCTTCATTGTCATTTGTATTAGATGACAAAAAATACTTGATGGCTGCTATTCCATCTGTGTGTCTAATATTTGTGTAGAGTGACTCTACATCTGCAGTGACAAGCCACATGTCATCAGAAAGCTGTATATTTTGTAGTATTTGCAATACCTCCATGGTATCACGGACATATGAAGGTAATGTATTTAAGTACTCTCTTAATCTTTGGTCGACATATCTGCTGGCCTTTTCTGTTAAATTTTCGTTCCCAGAGACGATAGGTCTGCCAGGGGGTATTTGGGAGTTCTTGTGCACCTTTGGTAAGAAATATAACGTAGCGACTTTAGGGTGATCTATGGTTAAGTACTTTTTCTCAGTGTTAGTAATGATATTATCTGTCCAGGCTTGTTTGACTAGGTTGTTATATTGTGTCAAATATGAGCTTTGAGGATTAAAGATCAATTGTTTATAGCAGATAGAATTGGATAGCTGTCTGGAGGCTTCGTCTGTATACATTTTAGATGGCCACAATACCACATTCCCACCCTTGTCAGACGGCTTTATAGTGATGTCTTTCCAAGATTCAATCTCATTCAGAGCTTTGAATTCTGATATTGTCAGATTGTGATTCTTTCGAGTAACAGGCAATTGCTCAATTTGATTGCAGACCATTTTACAGAATACCTGAATTTCAGGCGAATTTGACATAGAGGGAACATATTTGGATTTAGGTTTCAGTGTGGATTTCCATGTACTCAAATCAGGTGGGGTAGCATCATTGGTATAAATCATATTCTCATCACTGAGTTGTTCTAATAGATCAACTGTACTTAGATCTTCTGCGTCTAATACATTGGGATTATAGGCATATATTTTTTTCAGCATCAGCTTGCGTGAAAATAAATGTATGTCTTTTATTAATTCAAACTTATTGAGAGAATTAACTGGACAAAAAGATAATCCCTTGGATAGTACATCTATATGATCTTGGTTCAGTGTATGATCTGACAAATTGATGACCCTTAGTTTGTCATCCTGATTTTGGAGAAGGGACTCAGTTCCCTCCTCCTGGTGGATTGACGTGTTGGACCAGTGAATTTCCTTTTGTTCCCCCGTGAGTTGGGTATTGTGTGATTGGTCTGCAATGTAGGAGGAGTTGGATTGTGTGGAGTATGGACTAAAAAAGAAGAGGAAGATGTATTTAGTGACTGTGCTGCACTATGTGTCTTAGGTCTGGTGGACTGAGAGACATTGTTAGTGTTATTGCCTCTCAGATTAGTGTGTTGATTAGGATTGCCTATCTCTACTTCATTGTCAGAGATATCTGATTCACTCTCAGCACTGCTATCAGATTGCTGCACTATATATCTGTTAGATCTATGTCTAGATGTATGGTTACTGCGCCAGCGATATATTCTCTGATTTTGAAAATCCTCAATATCTCTTTGGAGTTTCTGTTTTTTATTCGCTACTACTTCCATTTCTAATTTATCTAGCTCATGTTGATATTTTTCATATTTTGCTTTGTAATCAAATTTTTCATCGAATTTTGACAACTGGGTGTTGTATTCCTCTATTTCAGTGTCTAGTTTAGTGAGCTCTAGTTTGTCATGTTTTATTAGAATTTGGATTAATTTAAGCGAACACTCAGTTAATGCAGTTTCCCATTGTTTTACTAGATCTTCATTATTTAAAGTGAATGCAGGGAACACTTTCATTCTTAAACCCCTGGGTATTAGGTTTTTTTCGGCATATTTTTCGAAAAAGTGCCAGTTCAACCACCTTTTGGACTGCTTATGTAAAGTCTGATGTAGTTTGCACAGTACATTATTCAACTCTTCTTCATTAATTTGTATGTTATCACTATTGGTTGTGTTGAACAATGAATTTAGTTCCTGTAACCTTTTTTGCTGGCGATTAGCTATATCGCCTTGAATATTCATAATTAATGTAGAAAAAAAAACCCTAGAAAAAGGCTAAACCCAGAATAAGAATCTGGGTATATTCTCCTTGTTTGGAACAGTTTAAAGTGAGAGAGGGTGGGGGTAGGGCAAAGTATATTATAACAAGAGATTCAGTGGTTAAGGGCAAATAGCCCAATTTGAGTTTTATAATCTCCTAACCACAGAGACCTCCTGCCACAGATTTAAAGTTAAGGGCAGGATACAACTAATAAATAATTGTAAATAGGCTTACAAGTAGGAGTAGGTAACTTAAATCTGTGAGGAAAATTTCCACCAATGCCCCAGCTGAATCAAGGCTAAATAGTTTTAATTAGAAAAAAATGTTTTTCTCCATTCACACACTAAAGTTTATTAAATCAAAATTTAACCACACATACATTTAGCAGAAGCTAAAGATTAAAAACACTCCACCTAAGTTGAACTAGGATTTTTAAATTAATCTGAAATCAGTATCACTGGTATCTAGCAGTAAAAATTGTAGTTGTAAGCTAAGCCCTTACAATCCGAGGGCTAGTTTAAATTTTAAATTTTTACAAATTATTGAAGCTGCATTGTACCAGACCAACGAAGGTGAGCAAATTAAAAGAAAAGGGAAAGACAAAGCTTATCCCCAGGACCCCTGACGTACGTTTCACAAAAAACGCTTCCTCAGAGGGGTGTGGAGCTGCTGCAAAATGCTATATTTATGAGTCATTAAGACTCTCCTCCGATGTTGGAGTGGATGTTCCTTAATTGCCAAAGTTACATTTTAATTGGCTCATATGAGTGTCAGTCACAAAAGTGACTGGTAATAGGGTACAATGAGAGGTTGGAATTCTAAACGTCACGCTACGTCCGAAATGGGCGTTTTTGTTTACATTGACATTTATTGGACAGATCTCATTGGAGGATTAATCGACCATATGTTACGCTGATGTATTTGGTTAATTGTCTGACATATCAATGCGAGGTATACTGCAGTTACTTATCAAATTCGACCGCTTACCATAAATAGATAGATCGTATTAGTATATCCCTTATATATAGACATTGTACTTGGGGAATACTGTTTAGTAAAGTTGCTGTCCGAATTATTCATACCTGAATACAGGGGATAGTGCATATAAGTGCATAATAATGTGAGTCGGCATACCGTATCTCCCCTTTGACATTAGTCAACAGCATGCTGCAGTTGTTACTGTTGATGGGTGTAATGGATCTGCTAAATATCATTTATTCAGTCTATATGAGTGCGCTGCTTATACGCTAACATCAGTGTTACGTCTAGAGTGGGCGTGTTTGTTTATATTCGCTTCTGTAGTAACGGTCTTATTGGCTGATCACTTTTAACATATGTTGCACATAGATCCAAAGCGTGGAATAGTCATTGGCAAATCTGATCGTATATTATAATCTATAAGATTTGATTTTGTTTTAATCCGCTGTTTGCTTATGTGAGTGATATGAAGGAATGAGATATATCTACGCGAAAACCATTCACTTAGTCTAATCTAAGTAGACTGCTTATACATTTAATTCCTATGTCAGATTCTAAAAAGGAAAGAAGAGTTACATAAAAGGCAACACTGTTTATTGGGAGATGAACAGATGCCAGGGATGATTTGTGGAGATGTCAGTATTATTTTAGGCACAAATATGATATGATACCTCTTATTGGAACGTGTGTATATGAGATAGCCTTTAGTTCATATTGCTTACCTATTCGGTTATATTTTCAAGGTGCTGAAAATGAATAGTATACTTGATTTTGTTAAGAATGAATAGTATACTTGATTTTGTTAAGGTATTATTATTCTCATTATTGCACATGCTAATTTTATATACAATATACTAGTCAGATCACTTTATCATTCATAAGTGAATAAAAATATTGTGAACAAAAATAGAAGTGAGAATGAGACATTAAAAATAAGGTGTATAAGGAGTGCTCTTGTGTACTGAGGAGTAATATTGCATATTAAGATTAACCAAAAAAGGGGGGACAAATGTGAGACATACCTAATTTAGTGTATATATATTCACTGGATGGAATCTGCTTATACAAAATGTACAGGCTGACGTGTATACAATGTGTAAATAAAATAAACAAGTCAAGTATAACTCTAAATGAGTTTAGCTTATACAAAGTGTACAGATTAACGTGTGTACAATTTTGTGAATTAAATAAACGGGTCAAAGTATAATAACCTTAACCTTGAAATTAGGGTAGTGTGGTGATTGTTTGATCAATATAAGTGAATTGTGGAGTAAGCCAAAAATTATAATAAGTGATAGGACAAGATAGTTATTGATAAGTGATACCTTATTTCATTTACAAATATACAAAATAATTATTGAAGTCATTCATGCCATTAGGTTTTACAGAATTTAAACGGTAGATCCATTTGCATTCGAGTTTGAGTAATGTTTTCTCCAGATTGCCTCCTCGTATTCCTAATGAGGCTTTTTGAATGACCATATATTTCTTAAATACTTTGCAAACAGTGAAATGGAAAGAGAGTTACACACTCATCACTTGTGATGTCTGTTCACTATACACCAGTATAAAACACAGTTTAGGTTTAAAGGCTATAGATTATCATCTGATCAAAGAAGGTGAACTCCGATCCGAACAAATTGATTTTATTAACACCTGTATAAAATTTATTTTAGAGAACAATTCTTTTATTTTTAATGACCAATACTTTCTACAACTGCAAGGGACTGCGATGGGCACCAAGTTCGCCCCAAGTTATGCCAATTTATTTATGGGACATCTTGAAGATATGGTAATTCACAATGGCACTTGGGAGGCGAACTTGGTGCTCTATCGTAGATTTATAGACGATATTTTTATCATTTGGGAAGGGGATTTGGAATTATTTGAGTTACTTTTAGACGACCTCAGTACAAGCACTTTTGGCCTCAACTTCACTTACGAACATAGTAAACATACACTTAGTTATCTGGACATAAAAATTGAAATAAACAATGGTGAAATTCACACAAAAACACACTTCAAGGAAGTTGAATCTAATAATTATGTACATAGTCAAAGTTGTCACTATAGAAAGTGGTTAGAGAATATTCCACCAAACCAATTTTCTAGAATTAGGAAAAATTGCACCACACTAGCCAATTATGACGAACAGTCATCATATTTAGAAAGGAAATTCCTTGATAACGGTTACAACAAAAATAAAATAGAGTCAGCTAAAATTACAGCTCGAGACAAGAATAGAAGCGACCTTTTAAAAAGAAGGGATAAAACCAATACAATCAGTAACAATATAGGTGCAGACTCACTCTGGTTACCATTTATAACTGATTATAACATCCACCACAATCACATTAGATCCATTCTCAATAAACACTGGTATATCTTACAGAGAGACCCAATCATCGGTGAATTACTACCTGAAAAACCAGCAATGGTATTTAAAAAGGCAAGAAATCTAAAAACTATATTAGCCCCCAGTGCCTTTAAAGATACAAAGAACAAAATCATCGAAGGGGATTTTGAATCCCATAAACTAAAAGGGTTTTACCCGTGTATTAATTGTAAAGCCTGTAAATTCAGTAATAAAACCAAATGGGTAAAGTCGACAACCACCAATGAAGATTTCGAGATCAGGGACTGCATCAGGTGCACTGACAATAATGTGGTGTATCTGATTCAGTGTCCTTGTCACAAACAGTATTTAGGGGAGACTTCACGCCCCCTTAAAGACAGAATCCGTGAACATCTCTTAAACATTGAACACGGATTCACAGGGCATCTACTATCTAGACACTTCAAAGAATGCCATAATCAAAATACAATGGGTCTAAAATACTGGGGTATAAGGAAAATTACTAACAATTGGAGAGGGGGTGACCTCAATAAAAAGTTGCTACGGGCCGAAGCAGAATTGATATTTCAATTCAAAACTCTTGAACCATCTGGTTTAAATGCAGAACTTGATTTAAATTCTGTAATGCATTAATAAATCATATATATTTAAAATAAACAAAAATTCCTTCACCCACTACATTTTACTCTTAATCAAATTTTACCACTTAAAGTTTAATATCAATACAAAATTTTCATTTTGAATTTTCATTTTGAATTATTATTTACATATATCTTCGATTTTAAGCTCTTAGAACAGATAAATAAAACAATACAAAAAAACATCAAAATAATCAGCTAAACTAAGTTAGAAGTTTATACACTAGTAAGGGCAATTATTTTCAACTATTAATTTTTCACCTATCACAATTTTCACATACACATAAGATTAAAAGACACTACTAGTATGTATAATATTGTATTTTATACATTTTTTTTGTATTATATATTAAATACATGTTATTTATTAGATTTTTTTCACCTTTATTCATTAATTTTACACTGATAAGATTAGCTTACACAATTCATTTAAATCCAACTAATATATTAATTTTATTATATGCACATAAGTTTTAGGTTATTATTTATTCATAACACCTATTAACTCTTTCTTCACTTTATAGATCTCCATTGGAGAATAACATATGTTTTCTTTCCCTAGATATGAATTAGACAAGGAATTTTATTTATATTCATTGTACACATAAATTGCCATAAATAGAATGTTCATTTATTCTTCTTTTCAATTTTTTTCATTTTTTATTATTATTATTTTTTTCATTTTTTGTTCTTATAACTTCACACATGAGATTTATACATGTGTGTATATATATTATGTTTTTGAAAAAGAGAGTCCGTTATCTTATGAGAGACTATTTGAAACATGGAATGGATACGTCCCTTTAAGAAAAAAAGTAAAAAGAAAAAACTGAGCACCCATTAAGGAGGAGTCACAATCTATTATCCTCTATAAAAGGTGAGCAGCAAGCAGTATGAATTTATCTTGAAAAAGGCTACATCAGCTGAAACGCGTTGATCCGCAACATCGAGATTGTTTTACTACCAAGTTTTATATAACACACAGAGCGCTCTGTTGTTTTCCACTTTGGAACTCTTCGTAAACAATCCTAACTGCTATGTAACATTGTTCTCCATCTCATAAACAAGTTTGGCTAGCTGTGACGATCAGAATCTGCAGACATCACTTACACGCTGAATCACAGACCACCCGGTAATCCGTGCATCTAATTGGAACAAAATATCACGTGACCCCGCACACGCTGCACAATCCGGCAAACCACAGTACACGCTGGAGCGATACTACTCACCTGAAAGGTAATTTCTCAACCACCAAGGGTCTAACGTGTTTACTTCGGACCTACTACTCTAACACACGGAGAAGCAAATAGAAAATAGCTTCGTATTCTGGGTGAGTCCAACTTGTAAGATGAACCATTTATGTCACTGACTTTTTCATTTGAATGCAGATCGTCTTTGTAGCCATCGACGGAACTTTCTACCCGAATGTTACATTGATGCAAAATCACATTGATACAGCCACACAGACTGACTTAGCTGCTTTCCGTGCTCTCATTTGACTTCCACTACTTATATATTTTTTCATTTGCAATTTTAACCTATGAACTGTGTTTATTTGGATATATTTTTAAGCCTCTAACGGACTTCCATTTTTTTCATTTTTCCATTTTTTCTTCCTGATTTTTTCCACCGGTGGTTTTATATTTAATTTTATTTTATTTTATTTTATGTTTTATCAATATATTTTCATACCTTTTGTTACTTTTCATTTAGAGTACATTCCTAAAGATTTTCATTGTTAGTTCATTTGTATTAGGGTTTATTTTAATGTATTAAAGTATATTTTATGATATTATCTTATCCACTTGTTTTTCACACATTCTGCAATTATTAGTTCTACTTAATCCTCTTGATTAGCAGCTTTCATTAGCGCACCCTGTATTTGGTTTTTTATATTTATTGTTTAGAGGTCTTCTGGAACTTACCTCTTTTTTCAGGGTAGCCATTCTTGTGCTAATTCACAGACCTCCTTTTTTCCTTATATAGTTAGTGGTAGTTGCCTAGCTTCTGACTGTTGGGTATCCGTGTCCCTTATCGAAAGATTGTCTGTTTCTTGCTCAGCTGAGTCAGATAAAGGGAGTCGATGTTCCTTTGCCATCTGATGAGCGGCTCCATTGTGAGGGTGGATCACTTCAGAGTGGCTGAGTCTCTCAATAAGGTGCGGGGGATAGCTGTGTGTTGGGTTGCTCCTCTCTCCCACTACTGCAATGTCGCAGTAAGTATCCTCCTTATGTGAGGTTCTCAGTTGTGCGTGTAGGTCTTCAAATCCTCTGGCCATCTTCTGATCCAGCTCCATCCTATCTGCCAGCAAAAGTCTCCCATGTTTGGCTCATACAGTGGATAGCTTTGTTGTTAGGTACATAAGTACTGCAGTAAAGTTGGGGCCATTGTACCCGGCAAGCCGGGGGAGGGTGTTGGCGAAGTTGGGAATAGGCCGCAGTCTAGACTTCCTTATGTTCGGCTCTAATCAACATATTTTTGTCAGGAGAGGGTCACAAGCCGATCAGGTTCAGTCTATAGAACACCCCTCATGTCTTGACGGCTAAGGTTATGCATCTGTTTGGTGATAAACTGGCACAAACGGAGAGTCTCCAGGTTATGCAACCTTCTATGTCTGCAGCTCGGACACGCCCCCGGTTTCATGTCCTTTAAAGAGTTAAATTAGAAATATATGCTCACAGTACTATATTTGGAGATCAACAATGTGGAAGCCATACATAACACAATACTGAGCATTTACATTAAGAAAAATATATCAAGACAAAACATCTAGAAAAAGTAGACATCTCATATATTGATTGGAACAGCCAATAGAATGCAAGCTCAATCCTATTGGCTGATTGGATCAGTCAATAGGATTGAAGCTCAATCATATTGGCTGATTGCATCAGCCAATAGGATTTTTTCACCTTTAAGTCCGATTGGCTGATAGAGTTCTATCAGCCAATCAGAATTCAAGGAACGCCATCTTGGATAATGTCCCTTAAAAGAACCTTCATTCTTCAGTAGCCGTCGGAAGAAGAGGATGCTCCGTGCCGGATGTCTTGAAAATGGAGCTGCTCCGCGTCGGAAGGATGAAGATAGAAGATGCCGTCTGGATGAAGACTTCTGCCGACTTCATTGAGGATGGATGTCCGGTCTTCAAAAACTGTAAGTGGATCTTCAGGGGTTAGTGTTAGGTTTTTTAAGGGTTTATTGGGTGGGTTTTATTTTTAGATTAGGGTTTGGGCTGAAAAAAGAGCTACACGCCCTTTTAAGGGCAATGCCCATCCAAATGCCCTTTTCAGGGCAATGGGGAGCTTAGGTTTTTTAGATAGGATTTTATTTGGGGGGTTTAGTTGTGTGGGTGGTGGGTTTTACTGTTGGGGGGTTGTTTGTATTTTTTTTTACAGGTTAAAGAGCTGATTTCTTTGGGGCAATGCCCCGCAAAAGGCTCTTTTAAGGGCTATTGGCAGTTTAGTTTTGGCTAGGGTTTTTTTATTTTTTTGGGGGGGGGCTTTTTTATTTTGATAGGGCTATTAGATTAGGTATAATTAGTTTAAATATTTGATCATTTCTTTTTTATTTTGTGCAATTTTGTTTTGTTTGTTTTTTGTAATTTAGTTAATTGTATTTAATTAATGTAAAGTTAGGTGTTAGTGTTAGACAGGGTAGGTTTTATTTTACAGGTAAATTTGTATTTATTTTAACTAGGTAGCTAGTAAATAGTTAATAACTATTTACTAACTAGTCTACCTAGTTAAAATAAATACAAACTTAGCTGTGAAATAAAAGTAAAACCTAAGATAGCTACAATGTAACTATTAGTTATATTGTAGCTAGCTTAGGGTTTATTTTACAGGTATGTATTTAGTTTTAAAAATGAATTATTTAGTTAATGATAGTAAGCTTTATTTAGATTTATTTTAATTATATTAAAGTTAGTGGGTGTTAGGGTTAGACGTTAATAACTTTAGTATAGTGGCGGCAACGTTAGGGGCGGCAGATTAGGGTTTAATAAGTGTAGGTAGGTAGCGACGACATTGGGGGCGGCAGATTAGGGGTTAATAAGTGTAATGTAGGTGGCGGCAATGTTGGGGCAGCAGATTAGGGGTTTATAAGTGTAGGTAAGTAGCGACGATGTCAGGGGCGGCAGATTAGGGGTTAATAAGTGTAATTTATGTGTTGGCGATGTCTGGGGCAGAAGATTAGGGGTTAATAAGTGTAATATAGGTAGCGACAACATTAGGGCAGCAGATTAGGGGTTAAAAAGTGTAGGTAGGTAGCGACAACATTGGGGCAGAAGATTAGGGGTTAATAAGTGTAATGTAGGTAGCAACAACATTGGGGGCAGCAGATTATGGGTTAATCAGTGTAGGTAGGTGGCAGCGATGTCGGAGGTGGCAGATTAGGGGTTAATAAGTGTAATGTAGGTGTCGGCGATGTCGGGGGCAGAAGATTAGGGGTGTTTAGACTCGGGGGTTTATGTTAGGGTGTTAGGTGTAAACATAACTTATCTTTCCTCATAGGAATCAATAGGGCTGCGTTACGGAGCTTTACGCTCCTTTATTGCAGGTGTTAGGCATTTTTTTAGCCGGCTCTCCCCATTGATGTCTATGGGGAAATCGTGCACAAGCATGTAAGACCAGCTGAAAGCAGCGCTGGTATTTGAGTGAGGTATGGAGCTCAATTTTCTCAACGTTGACATATTGCCTGCTAATGCCGGGTTTTTGCAAACCTGTAATATCAGTGCTATAGGGAGGTGAGCTGTGACAATAACTTGCAAGTTAGCACCGAGCCGCTCATAATGCAAAACTCGTAATCTAGCCGTATATATTTCATTAGAATAGGAAGATTATGAACTATTTATGAAGCAGCAAGGTTTAAATGGACATGAAACCCACATTTTTTTTTATTTTTTTTTGAGGTAGTAATGACCCATTTTTACAAACACGATCTCCAGGTATACAAGGATATCACAAAAGTTTACAATACAATGAAGGCTTCTTTTAAATGAAATAATACATTACAATCTGATGGACCGAACCATTCTGCTCTTCATTTTGTTTATAAGCTTCTGTGTGTCCTCAAAGACAGCCCGATCTTCTAGTAAGATCAGTCTCTCCAAGGTACAAGGAGGACACCATTAATAGTCAAGGTCATCATCAACTAACATCAGACAAATCGATATTAATAAAAATAGTTATAATAGAACAAACTTCTGGTATCATTATATATCTAGTAAGATAGGACAATTACCATTTTTGAAAGTAAGATAATACAGAAAAAACTGTTATTCAATCATAGATCATCATGAGAAATACAATGTAACCTTAGAAACATGATAATCATAGATAGCAGATAGCGTGCTGAAAAAGAGAAAAAACACAGCAATTTTTTTTCCATGTTATGACCCGAAGAGCCTTTATACCTGGCTTGGAAAGAAAACTTGATCAGAGGCTCTTCGGACTGGGCAGCGACTGGGTAACTCTGCCGTAAAAAAATGATGCAGAGGCTAGATCACTCATCCCTAACCGCACAAGAGGGGTGGGGGGCAGTGAATTTGCTAATGATAATGTTCCCTTCCACTACTAGCATAATTAAGAAACAAATAAACATTACTTGCGGTAATCAGCATTGAACATATAGTTAGCATAGACACACTATGCGTAGTGGAGCGCCAGAGGTGAAGGGGGAGAAAATGTGGCCCTGGGTAATGCTAACCACGGGATCAGTAGTGTATGTATAACATGCAGAATTTGTGTAGGTCTGTAGGGATCTATGGTAGGAACTAGTAAACAGCCTTGTAGGTTCAAATCTCTTTTTGAAAAACTGTAAGGTATCCAATAGAGTCAGTCTAGTGCAGGGATATAAACTTGCAGGAAGCCTTATCTTGGTCACCTAACTATATTAAAGTTGCACAGTGAGTGATTGAAATAACAAAGATGTGGGTCGCCCCCTAGCCTAGAGATACAAGAATAATGCTATCTAAGCGTTAAACAGGCGTAGTTCAAACAGATAATGGTATTTCTAGGGGACCTAAATACATATGCACAACCTTTACTTACGTGTTAAGAAAAGATATGGGGACAAAATAATACTAAATAAGTGATATAGTTATTCCCCAATCAACAGAGGGCTATTAGAGAAAGGCTCAAGCTGTACAAATCCATATAGAAATGCCCCAATACAGAAAGGTCCTTAATAAAGAGATTTCTTGCACTAGTATAGATATTTAGCTGTTAAATTATGCTAAGGCTGCTTAATAAAGACCTGCCCCACTCTAGATCCTAAGGCTTCATAAATACAGTGCTCCCACCCAAAGGGATATTCTAGTACACTTCTTACTGTAAAGCTGTTTCAGGGCTACAGATCATATAAACATACACATAAAAAAGATATAGGCACAAGATCTACACAATCTCAGACAGCACCCCACATAAGTGCAGAATCCCCAGTTCATTACTTAATAGCTAGGACACTTCAAACACAAACATAGTATAGTGATAGAGATGTCACTGTAAAAAGTCACTGAATCATATGTTAAGTGTTCATCTCTCTCCTGACCTTTAGTTCCTCCCATAGGCTCCTTAAAAATGTCTCAGACAACAGTGTCATCATAAATCAGGAGAAAGGCAAAAAAAGAAAGAGACCGGGAGTCACCAAATAAGTTTTCACTGGAGATTTACAATGCGTGATATTATCTGTCTGCAGTTGCGTAAAGTGCGAGGAGAGTTAGCCTACTCCGATTCTTCTGTTAGGGAGGCCCTGAGCGAGCATGGGGCAGTGGGGAGAATGTGACCTTGTTCACATCGTGCTCCCGTAGGTCGGCCGCTCCTCCTAGATCAGAGGTGTATGGAAACTGTCCACTACTTTCATGGGCTATAGCAGTCTCTGAAGGGCAGGCAGTATCTAATAGAGGAAGTCGAGCAGTATTCCACTGGGTAAAGCTCCCTAGTGTGTCAGGGGCCACAGCCGCTTCTTCGTACGACTCGTCATCATCATCCTCTGCACTCTGAGGTCTAATGGTCCATATAAGCCGGTCTAGTCTGCTCAACAGTGTGCAGTCATATTCTTCAAAAAGGGCTAGAATAGCCATGTGGGAATCCGCCATATTCGCTCCGCCTCATGAAAAGGCTGCAATGAGTAGTCGTGGCAGTAAACTGTGAAAGCACTCCCGGTTGTTGCTGTGATCTTTGTAGCAGGTTCTTAGACAAGGGTTATAGTATGTCTCCCCTTTCTATGGGATATCAGATTAGAAAAGAACCCCTAAATCCATATGGAAAAAGGGGGCTACTGCAGCGTTTGTCCAGTCACTTCTGCGGTTAGCTCCGCCCCCCTCAAACCAACATTTTATTTTTCACGATTATGTAAGAGAGTGCAATTTTAACAACCTTTAAAATTTAATTATATTATTTAAATTTGCTTCTTTCTCTTGTTATCTTTTGATGAAAAGTGTTTCGAGGTAATCTCAAGAGCAGCAAATAACCTATGTTCTAACTGATGATTGGTGGCTGCATATATATACCGATTGTAATTGGCTCACCTATGTGTTCATTTAGAAACCAATAGTGCACTGCTGCTCCTTAAAAAAATGATACCAAGAGACTGAAGCTAATTTGATAATAGAAGTAAATTTTAAATTTGTTTAAAATAGTATGTTATACCTAAATGATAAAATAAATTATTGGGTTTCATGTCCCTTTAACTGAGAAAGAATGCTACTAGATACATTATGAAAATGTGGATTGGTTATACATTATATGTTACCTATAGCTCTGGTGAACATCTTTCCGCTTTAAAAAGGGAAACATAAGAATATGTCAGAGATGTTTCCAGAGCTGTTTAAAGATTTTATTTGAATAAGAACAATTACATATGTATTTATCATATGTGTCACTTATTAAAGGGGAAATATGGTCAGCCTACCTATAGCAATATATCGTTGGATAATTAAATATAATAAATAAAAATAGAAAGATATTAATCATCTAAAATATGTGCATTACACACAGTGATTTCTTTTGTTATACTACTACAATAAGATGTAAGTGAAATTGGAATAGATATACTGTCAACATTCAACTGTCTGTTTTAAACATATTATAAGTGTATGTTGATGTCAAAAGAAAATAAATACATTAGAAATGCATATCCATAATTTAAGAATTGTGGTCAGCATGACTTAAAAAGACAAGAAATACAAACAATTAAGTTCAGGATTCACAGAGAGGATACTATTTCCATCAACTTCATAATTTACATTGATTATCTCATTAGTTTAATAATCTTGGTATCATTTGTTAAAGGTGCATCAATTCACTAATGGTTTCTAAATGAACACATGGATGAGCCAATAACAACCAATATATATATGCAACCAACAATCAACATCTCAAAACTATGCTATATTACATACAGTATACTTAGAGGATCACATCTGTGTGAGCTACTGTGACTGAAGAAACATTTATTAGAGTATAAAGGTATTAGATTTAGCCATGTATGTATAATACACATCATATGCATCTTAACTTTAATAAAATGCTTATTAAGTACTGTGTATTTGTGTTTCTAACTCCCCCCACAGTTAAGAAAAGCCGTTTTTCTGCAGGCACTATTATCTGTGTAATTTATTTGTTGTAATCTCTGTGAGGGAAAGTGGAAGTGGAAGGCCCTCTAGTGGGCCTGTAGCAAAATTAAGGGATAGCTGACTTGAAGTCTGGAGGGTTCTAGAAGTGTGTGTATGCTACAATGTTGCAAATGTGTGGGAGGGTGTACCTCTTGCCTTTATAGGGTCCTGTTCCAGTGGATTCGGCCTCTTCCTGCCTCCAGACTTCGAGGAGAACTTTCTTCAGTGCTGGATATCTTGAACTTTAGGCCGAAGTGATCATGAAGCGTGCCAGGAGTACTTCTTTGCCTCCCAGGAGGTACAGGGATGCGGCTGTGGAGCCTTCAAGAAGGAAGAGACCTGCAGGAGGAAATGAGACATCAGACCTGGAAGATGTGGTACCCCCTACCCCCCAAGCTAGGGTTCCCAGTAGGCCCTCCATTGCAGCTAGACAGAGGGTTAGGAGGGAGCTGAGTTATACCCCTACAAGCAGGGCGGGGGCCAGGGCGGGCACCAGGGCTAGGGGGAGAGGGGCAGTGAGAGCGGTTCCCAGGGATAGTTCTGCCCAGGTTTCGGCTAGGGTTGGGCCTGATGCGGGGGAGGCCGGGGAGCATGGAGAAGACATGGGGGCCCTTATGCAGCAGCTGCTGGCGCTCCCGCCGGGTGCTCTGGCCACTGTTTTGGCCCTCGCTCAGTCTCTGGCCTCAGGCCGGGGGCCGGGCGGCGTGGAGCAGGGCCTGGATGGTGCCGGAGGGTCTGGTGGTAGCGGCGGTGGTTTCCATGGCAAGGCGGGCTTTGGGCCTTCTGTTGGTGCGGGGCATGACCACGCCCCCGCACGTAACGTGCGTCGCGTCTCCTCCCCCTCTGACGGATCTTCTTCTGGGGAGGAGCGCGGTCGCACGCGAGATCAACGCCGCCCTGCAGGACGACCGGAGGCACCTACCGGAGCAGCCCCTAGTAAGTTGGGGAGACTCCGGGCGGCGACGACGGTCGCAGGGGGCAGGGGGGCGGGCACGGGGCAGGTTGTGAGTGCGGCTGTGAGCGGGGACCATAGGCGGCAGGTGCAAGGCACGCAGGCAGGCGGCTCAAGTGTTAGAGGCGCAGATGACGCCATCACTGCAGCTGGGGACTTCCAGGCTCAGGGTTACAGGCAACAGGTTAGGCCTCCAATAGAAGCAGAGGTGGTGGTGCTGAGGGGTAGTAGCACGAATGGTGCTGGTACCGCTATGAACAGGGATTCTATCACTGCTGATCAACCCCTGAGACAGGAGCAATGTGTGAGAGTTTGCAGGGGACAAGGTATAGGCACAAATGATGCCTCTAACTTTCAGGAAGCGGTCTGTCCGCCTCAGCCCCCTTTTCAGCAAAGGGAGCAGATGCAAGCTCCTGGCAGGGGCCAGGAGACAGCCAATAGACAAGGCAATGCTAATGTGAATCATGGGCCAGGTGCTATGGGTGACAAAGGTGATTCTCTGCAGGGCCAATTGAGGGGTGTGAATGTATGTGTGGACAGTGCGCAGATCGCTGCTGAAGTACAGCGTGAGGTGAGAGAATGCGTTAGTCAGGCATTAGGTGTTCAGGAGGACTTGATTAGAAGGGCTGTGGCTGCAGCACTTAGGGTGCAGGAGAGGGCTAGGGGTGGCGAAAAGGAGGGTGCGGGCCCTTCTGGGGCCCTCTTCGTCGCTCATAGTACTCCCAGTCTGTTTTGTCTCCTCAGGTGTCATCTGTTGCAGAGCAAAGAATGGAGGCTGGTACAAGCAGCCAGTGCACAGCGAATGGAGGAGCTGCAGGACCTGCTAGCTCAACAGCAGGTGGACGCCTACAGGCATCGGATGGGACTTCGCAGCAGCTGTCGCAGTCTGGTGAGTGCACCATCACTGACATTACACACACTAACATGGGGTCTTCATCTAGCGACTCAGACTCTGATAGCGAGACAGCGCTAGGTTTAGTGGGTAAGGGCCAACAGCAGATGTTTAGAATGATTAAGAATTAGTGGCAGCGCAGGTGCAGGCGAAGGCAGGCGCGCCGGGCGTTGTAGAGAGCAATTCCTTAGCGC
This sequence comes from Bombina bombina, assembly GCF_027579735.1. Taxonomy (NCBI): domain Eukaryota; kingdom Metazoa; phylum Chordata; class Amphibia; order Anura; family Bombinatoridae; genus Bombina; species Bombina bombina. The sequence continues at coordinate 1,001,932,152 of NC_069501.1, forward strand.
AGGTGGGGGATGCGCCGGCAGGGCAGGTGGCGTCAAGGAAAGTGGCGGTGCACGGGGATTCGTACCCGTGCCTAGTCCACTCACTTTATGGCCATTTGAAGGCTAAAGTGATTAAAAAAATCCAAGAGGGTAGATATGTGAATATCTACGAACTCACTCCGGAAGCCTGTAGAGCTAAGGAGAGGGCGGCCGAGGGCTCTGGCCCCAAAAAAGTCCGGCGTCAGGAAACTTATGATGAATGGCAGGCAGGATATAGGTTGTTGGCGTCCTGCTATGTTGATAGGTGGCCGACTCAGGGGCATAACCTTTTTAAGGACACGATTGGTGATATTTAAAAAACGTTCAAGGAAGGTGCTTGGAGGGATTACGATTTGGCATTCCGCAAGAAAATGGTAGGCAACCCCATCTTACACTTCGGGACGCAGGATATGCACCTGTGGTCTAAGTTGGGGCGCGAGAGGTCTACTTCGCCGCCCGCGGTGACGAAGCCTGGAACACAGCGGTCCTTTCTGCGCCCGAAGAGGCGTGGGAGGGAGTGCTGGAAATTCCAGGATAAGCAGTGTGACAGGGGAGCGAATTGCTCCTTTCGTCACATCTGCAAGTTTTGCAGCGGACCTCACCAGGGTTCAGAATGCACAAAGAGAAGGGAATCCGGTGCACCCACCCAGAATAGTAGAGGGGGGCCTGGTGGCAAGGGCCCCAACTCCACTTAAGTACGAGAAGATGGCGCCGTGGCTGGCGCTATACCCTGACGGTGAGGCAGCGGCAGTCCTGTCGTCAGGGTTGAGGGTGGGGTTTAAGATACTGGTTACTTCACAAGTAACCGGGTCCTCTGTCCATCGTAACCTAAAGTCAGCTTATGAGTTGTTGGCTAAGGAACTGAGGCTGGGGAGGGTGGTCGGCCCATTTCGGGAATGGCCAATCGCGGATCTAGAAGTCTCTCCACTGGGAGTAGTTCCCAAGTGGGAGAAGGGGAAGTACAGGCTTATTCATCACCTGTCGTATCCCAAAGGGGCGTCAGTGAACGACGCGATAGATCCGGACCTCAGCTCTGTACACTATCAGTCCTTTGACGAGGCACTGGAGGTGGTTCGCTCTCAGGGTCGCGGGGCCTTGATGGCCAAGCTGGACATTGAGTCCGCTTTCTGCTTGCTCCCGCTTCATCCTTCCTCATTTCGGCTGATGGGGATGAAGTTCGAGGGTGAATTCTTTGTTGACAGGTGTTTGCCCATGGGCTGCTCCTTGTCATGTGCCCTTTTTGAATGCTTCAGCTCCTTCCTGCACTGGGTGGTGCAGAGGGCGTCTGGGGGCGGGGCCGTGGCCCACTACCTGGATGATTTCCTGCTGGTAGGGGGTCCAGAAACTGACGAATGTGCTGGGTTGATGAGGGTGATGCAGGATGTTACAGACGAGTTCGGGGTTCCGCTCGCACACGAGAAAACGCAGGGACCATGCACCTGCCTGACGTTCCTGGGCATAGAGATTGACACTGTTGCATCCCTATGCAGGCTCCCAAAAGATAAAGTCGACCGCCTCCTTGGGGCGGTTCAATCAGCATGTCGCGCAGAGCACATCTCCATTAAGGAGCTGCAGTCTCTGCTGGGATTGCTTAACTTTGCAGGGAGGGCGATCCCCATGGGGAAGGTCTTCAACCGCAGGTTAGAAGCCCAATTGAAAGGGCCTCGGACGCATAGTCAGAGGCGCCGGGTGACGGAGGAGATGAGGGACGACCTAAGAGTTTGGGAAAGGTTCCTGGTTCATTTTAATGGGGTCTGCCTTTGGAGAGACGGACCCATTTCCAATCAAGCCCTGCATCTGTTCACGGATGCTGCAGGCGGGTTGGGCTATGGAGCCTATTTGGACGGAGACTGGAGTGCGGAGCCATGGCCAGAGGGCTGGATTGCCGCGGGCCTCACGCGTAACCTAGCATTGCTCGAACTCTTCCCTATTGTCGTAGCAGTAGAACTATGGGGAGAGAGGCTGTCCAATCGGTCAGTAATATTCTGGTCAGACAATATGAGCGTGGTGTACGCCATAAACAGGTTGTCAGCAGCCTCGCCGGTGGTGGTGACCTACCTCCGGCACCTGGTCTTGCGGTGTTTGCAGCTTAATGTTCGCTTCACAGCGCGGCACGTCCCAGGGGTAAGCAATGTGATAGCAGATGCCCTTTCAAGATTTCAATGGGATCAGTTTAGAAGGGTGGCCCCGAGGGCAGCGGCTGAGGGTCTAACGTGCCCTCTTTTCCTTTGGCAGCTGGCGGAGGTTGGGAGACCATCCTCCCCCTGATCAGAGCATCGCTGGCTCCTAAGACGTGGGCGGCGTACTCGTCGCATTGGAGGGCATGGGAGCGCTTCAGCGAGCAGAAGGGTTTCTTGTTGTGTCAGGCGTCTCAGGTACACGTTCTGGAATGGCTAGCGTGCTTGAAGCTTGAGGGTGTGTCCAGATTGTCAGCTCTGAGCAGGTTAGCGGCATTGTCGTTTTTCAGCAAAGCTTTAGGTTTCGGGGACTATACGGGTACTTTCCTAGTAAGGCAGATCTTGAAGGGATGGGGCCGGATGGCCCCACCCGCAAAGGATCAGAGGGAGCCAATCACGACAGACAGATTGCGCTCGCTGGTAGTAAATCTGGGGGCAGTGTGCAGTTCAGCTTACAAGGCGGTCTTGTTTCGGGCTGCTTTCGCGCTGGCATTTGCTGGGGCGCTGAGGATAGGCGAAGTGGGGCATGTGAGGGCCTCGGATGATTGCGTGCTACTGCTCATCCCCAGATCCAAAACGGATCAGGATGGTAAAGGGGCTTGGTTGCATTTAGCCAGGCATGAATGCCCGGAATGCTGTTCGGTGTCGAGCGTGGCGGATTATTGCCGTGTACGGCCGAGCGGAGGGCTGCAGTTTCTCTGCATGAGGACGGCAGTTCTCTTTCAGCCTTCCAGTTCCGCAAAGTGCTAGCCAAAGTGGCAGCGGCAGCGGGATTGGATCCGTCTAAGATTGCTCCGCATTCATTCCGTATCGGGGCAGCGACTAGTGTGGCGGCCGGTGGGTCGTCGCAGGTGGTCATTAAGAAAATGGGTCGTTGGAAGTCTGAGCGATATAGGGGCTACATTGGCCCTTTGAATGCTTTGTTGATGGGGGCGCGTAAGGTGCGGGACCTCTTGATACCGGGCGGGGGGGGGGGGGGGGGGGTGAGAAAAGGGGTGTTTTTGCTAGTGGTTGTTTGTCAACGTTTCATTGTCCCCATCCATGTTGTTATAGGTACAGTAAAGACCCCAGTGCGCGTGTGGATTATTGGGCACTCCTTTATCCACTGGGCGGCTATCAGGGCACATCATTCCCCGGGAGGGCAGCAGCTAGGATTGGCGGCATCCAGGGCTAACATTCGCTGGCTCGGGCGGAGGGGTCTAAATTGGAGTGAGCTCCCCGCTCTGTTACAGGATGCGCATAGGAGGTGGGGAAAGCCTCAAGTGATTGTTGTGCATCTGGGCGGAAATTACTTGGGATCCATTCCCGTGTTGGACTTAATTCGGGTTATGGTTGCGGACATCAAGTGGGTGTGCACATGGCTTCAGGATGTGCGGATAGGTTGGTCCAACGTGGTTGCACGGCTGCGTTGGTGTCACATTGTGACACAGAGGGCAGCGTACAATGTCCGCAAGAAAGTTAATAGGGAAGTGGGAAGAGCGGTCACGGCCGTGGGAGGATTCGTCATCAGGCATGACACTATTACGGGCGACAAGAAGGCCCTTTACCGACCGGATGGGGTTCACCTGGCGGACGTCAGGTTGGACATTTTTCTGGCTGACTTTAAGAAAGCCATCTCATTGGTTGTTTAAAATGGACACTCGGTAGGACATTAGTTAGTTTTCAAAGTTCTGTGCTATGGTTGGCATCCGACCGTTGTTAACACAGCGTTATTTATATAAAAAAAAAAAAAAAAAAAGTTTGAATTTGGTTAAGTGCGTTATATTGTTATATATATTTAAGGGCTATGTTGGTTAGGTGTGGCGGCAAGAGGATCGTCTTTTTTGTGGTGGTCGGGCAAGGCCCTGGGAGCGGGCGCAGTGTGAGCAGAGTGACGGCCCGAACACAGGGAGAGGTGTCGCCCACTAAGTGCCGGCCTAGGGGTTCCTCTCCCCCTTTTTAAAGAGCTGCAGGCCGAAGAGCTCTCCATAACAAAATCTCTCTCACTGTGCCAATGAGCGTGCGCAACCCCTGTGCCACGCTGCAGACATCGGAGGGGCCTTGTCCGTCAATAAGTAGGGGTTAGTTAGCTAGAAGAAGATGCCGCCACCAACTGGAATGAACTTGTTACAAGTTCAGTGATAGGTTGATTTGAGCTGCCTAATTATTGGCTAAGATTAGGCAGAATTCAATTCGTTTAATAAACGCGACCGTGACCGGTCTTTTCCCCAAGCAGTTGTGTTGTGTTTTTATTGAGAACGTAGGACGTAATAGGAGGTTTATCCCTTATGGAAGTGGAAGGCCCTCTAGTGGGCCTGTAGCAAAATTAAGGGATAGCTGACTTGAAGTCTGGAGGGTTCTAGAAGTGTGTGTATGCTACAATGTTGCAAATGTGTGGGAGGGTGTACCTCTTGCCTTTATAGGGTCCTGTTCCAGTGGATTCGGCCTCTTCCTGCCTCCAGACTTCGAGGAGAACTTTCCCCGCCCACCCGTCCCTGGAAGAAGGTATGTGGCGGCAAGTTAGGTTGAGTGTAAGTCTGTCCTCGGCGGGGGTAGGTTTAGTTGAACCAGCCCCGTAAGCCCGAGGTTGTAAGATAGTCATCCACCTCTCTCATTTGTGTTGGACGACTTGTTTGGAGAGGATGCCTTACTGGGTTGGTGAAATTGTGCCCTAGCTGGCGGTCGGGCAAGGCCCTGGGTGCGGGCGCAGTGTGAGCAGAGTGACGGCCCGAACACAGGGAGAGGTGTCGCCCACTAAGTGCCGGCTTAGGGGTTCCTCTCCCCCTTTTTAAAAAGCTGCAGGCCGAAGAGCTCTCCATAACAAAATCTCTCTCACTGTGCCAATGAGCGTGCGCAACCCCTGTGCCACGCTGCAGACATCGGAGGGGCCTTGTCCGTCAATAAGTAGGGGTTAGTTAGCTAGAAGAAGATGCCGCCACCAACTGGAATGAACTTGTTACAAGTTCAGTGATAGGTTGATTTGAGCTGCCTAATTATTGGCAAAGATTAGGCAGAATTCAGTTCGTTTAATAAACGCGACCGTGACCGGTCTTTTCCCCAAGCAGTTGTGTTGTGTTTTTATTGAGAATGTAGGACATAATAGGAGGTTTATCCCTTAAGGGAGGAGGAAGAGGGAGGGGGAGGCTGTATATACTCTCGGTGCAGAAGATTTCTGCTTTTCAAAACTTCTCTTGCTTATATAAATCACTAAGGGCTGACAGTTGTACAAGCTTAGTGATTGTTTAGCAATGATCGTCTCTTTCAATGCAGACAATCATTGCTAAACGATCACTAAGCTTGTACAACTGTCAGCCCTTAGGTCTAGATTTATCAATGCTGAGGCGTACAGGGGCGCGTATACGCGCCCCTGTATGCCTCAGCTCGCCTGTGGCGGGGCGAAATTACCCGCAGGTAATTAACATTGCACACGAGCGCAATTTTGCGCTCGCGTGCAATCATGCCCCCTGCCCGCGCACAGCCAATCACGCGCGGGCAGGAGCTGTCAATCTCCTTGGTCGGACTCAACCGAGGAGATTGAATTTCGCCACAATAGTGGTGACCGCTGCTTGATAAATCCCGGCGAGCAAGTTCTTGAGAGAACTTGCTGCCGTAGGGGCTTAATAAATCTAGCCCTTAGTGTTTTATATAAACAGGGAAGTCTTGAAAAGCAGAAATCTTCTGCACCAAGAGTATATGCAGCGTCACAGCCTCCCCCTCCCTCTTCCCCCATGGAGGTTACAACAAATAAATTACACAGATAATAGTGCCTGCAGCAAACGGCTTTTCTTAACTGTGGGGGGAGTTAGAAACACAAATACACAGTACTTAATAAGCATTTTATTAAAGTTAAAGGGACAGTCTAGTCCAAAATAAACTTTCATGATTCAGATAGGGCATGTCATTTTAAACAATTTTTAAAATTACTTTTATCACCAATTTTGCTTTGTTCTCTTGGTATTCTTAGTTGAAAGCTTAACCTAGGAGGTTCATATGCTAATTTCTTACACCTTGAAGACCACCTCTTTTCAGAATGCATTTTAACAGTTTTTCACCACTAGAGGGTGTTGGTTCATGTGTTTCATATAGATAACACTGTGCTCATGCAGGTGAAGTTACCTGGGAGCCAGCACTGATTGGCTAAACTGCAAGTCTGTCAAAAGAACTGAAATAAAGGGGCAGTTTGCAGAGGCTTAGATACAAGGTAATCACAGAGGTAAAAAGTATATTAATATAACGTGTTGGTTATGCAAAACTGGGGAATGGTTAATAAAGGGATTATCTATCTTTTAAAACAAAAAATTTTGGTGTAGACTGTCCCTTTTAGATGCATACGATGTGTATTATACATACATGGCTAAATCTAATACATTTATACTCTAATAAATATGTTAGAGTCAGTCACAGTAGCTCACACAGATGTGATCCTCTAAGTATACTTTATGTAATATAGCCGTGTGTGTCACTTGACTGCATCATGAGCATGTGACTTCTGTGCCCCTGCCTGCAGCGTGCGTTACAATATGGCAGCTTACATAGGAGAATCAAGCAGTGGATCAGTGCTGCACTTTAAAACAATATCCTTCAACAGTTTGGGGTAAGATGAGCATATAAAATAGTCAGCAGTGATTATTTTATTTTTATTAATAAGAAAAAGTAGGTTTTAGTGATTTTCATCAGGTGCTAAATGTCCCTTTAAATAATAGATGTAAATATGAAAGTTTATACAAAATTGTATTATATATCTGAATAATGAAAGACCATTTTTTGGTTTCATGTCCCTATAAGGATTAACAACATAAAATATATTTTTTAAAAAAATAACATGAATAAAGAAGAAAAATAACATATTAATGACATTCTTTTTATTATGATAAATATGATATAGGAATGTCATAAAACATAAAGAAATAAGATAACTTTAAAACAAGTCAGAATGAGAAATCAGCCCCATTGGAGCCATCGGACAAGGTGACATAGTGCATCACAGTCCTTGGAGAGAGTTGACAAGAGCAAACAAAGGCCAACACAGCCCCATTTGAGCCATCTGACAAGGTGACATGGTGCATCACAGTCCTTGGAGAGAGTTGACAAGAGCAAACAAAGGCCAACACAGCCCCATTTCATCCATCTGACAAGGTGACATAGTGCATCACAGTCCTTTCAGGGAGTTGACAAGGCAAAACAAAGGCCAACACAGCCCCATTTGAGCCATCTGACAAGGTGACATGGTGCATCACAGTCCTTGGAGCGAGTTGACAAGAGCAAAGGCCAACACAGCTCCATTTGATCCATCTGACAAGGTGACATAGTGCATCACAGTCCTTGGAGGGAGTTGTCAATGGCAAACAAAGGCCAACACAGCTCCATTTGAGCCATCTGGCAATGTGACATAGTGCATCACAGTCCTTTTAGGGAGTTGACAAGGCAAAACAAAGGCCAACACAGCCCCATTTGATTCATCTGACAAGGTGACATAGTGCATCACAGTCCTTGTAGGGAGTTGACAAGGACAAACAAAGGCCAACACAGCCCCATTTGATCCATCTAACAAGGTGACATAGCACATCACAGTCCTTAGAGGGAGTTGAAGAGGGCAAACAAAGTCCAACACAGCCCCATTTGAGCCATCTGACAAGGTGACATAGTGCATCACAGTCCTTGGAGGGAGTTGACAAGGCAAAACATAGGCCAACATAGCCCTTAGTATAAATCTGACAAGGTGAAATAGTGCAACAGGCACAACAAAAACTAAAAAATTGGCCAAATGGCAACAAATATCAGAAATAAAAAAAATAAAAAAACATAATTTATGTAAGAACTTACCTGATAAATTCATTTCTTTCATATTAGCAAGAGTCCATGAGCTAGTGACGTATGGGATATACATTCCTACCAGGAGGGGCAAAGTTTCCCAAACCTCAAAATGCCTATAAATACACCCCTCACCACACCCACAATTCAGTTTAACGAATAGCCAAGAAGTGGGGTGATAAAAAAGTGCGAAAGCATATAAAATAAGGAATTGGAATAATTGTGCTTTATACAAAAATCATAACCACCACAAAAAAGGGTGGGCCTCATGGACTCTTGCTAATATGAAAGAAATGAATTTATCAGGTAAGTTCTTACATAAATTATGTTTTCTTTCATGTAATTAGCAAGAGTCCATGAGCTAGTGACGTATGGGATAATGATTACCCAAGATGTGGATCTTTCCACGCAAGAGTCACTAGAGAGGGAGGGATAAAATAAAGACAGCCAATTCCTGCTGAAAATAATCCACACCCAAAATAAAGTTTAATGAAAAACATAAGCAGAAGATTCAAACTGAAACCGCTGCCTGAAGTACTTTTCTACCAAAAACTGCTTCAGAAGAAGAAAATACATCAAAATGGTAGAATTAGAAAAAGTATGCAAAGAGGACCAAGTTGCTGCTTTGCAAATCTGATCAATCGAAGCTTCATTCCTAAACGCCCAGGAAGTAGAAACTGACCTAGTAGAATGAGCTGTAATCCTTTGAGGCGGAGTTTTACCCGACTCAACATAGGCAAGATGAATTAAAGATTTCAACCAAGATGCCAAAGAAATGGCAGAAGCTTTCTGGCCTTTTCTAGAACCGGAAAAGATAACAAATAAACTAGAAGTGTTTCGGAAAGACTTAGTAGCTTCAACATAATATTTCAAAGCTCTAACAACATCCAAAGAATGTAACGATTTCTCCTTAGAATTCTTAGGATTAGGACATAATGAAGGAACCACAATTTCTCTACTAATGTTGTTGGAATTCACAACTTTAGGTAAAAATTCAAAAGAAGTTCGCAACACTGCCTTATCCTGATGAAAAATCAGAAAAGGAGACTCACAAGAAAGAGCAGATAATTCAGAAACTCTTCTGGCAGAAGAGATTGCCGAAAGGAACAAAACTTTCCAAGAAAGTAATTTAATGTCCAATGAATGCATAGGTTCAAACGGAGGAGCTTGAAGAGCCCCTAGAACCAAATTCAAACTCCAAGGAGGAGAAATTGACTTAATGACAGGTTTTATACGAACCAAAGCTTGTACAAAACAATGAATATCAGGAAGATTAGCAATCTTTCTGTGAAAAAGAACAGAAAGAGCAGAGATTTGTCCTTTCAAGGAACTTGCGGACAAACCTTTATCTAAACCATCCTGAAGAAGCTGTAAAATTCTTGGAATTCTAAAAGAATGCCAAGAAAAAAGATGAGAAAGACACCAAGAAATATAAGTCTTCCAGACTCTATAATATATCTCTCTGGATACAGATTTACGAGCCTGTAACATAGTATTAATCACAGAGTCATAGAAACCTCTTTGACTAAGAATCAAGCGTTCAATATCCATACCTTTAAATTTAAGGATTTGAGATCCTGATGGAAAAAAGGACCTTGCGACAGAAGGTCTGGTCGTAGCGGAAGAGTCCACGGATGGCAAGAGGCCATCCGGACAAGATCCGCATACCAAAACCTGTGAGGCCATGCCGGAGCTACCAGCAGAACAAACGAGCATTCCTTCAGAATCTTGGAGATTACTCTTGGAAGAAGAACTAGAGGCGGAAAGATATAGGCAGGATGATACTTCCAAGGAAGTGACAATGCATCCACTGCTTCCGCTTGAGGATCCCTGGATCTGGACAGATACCTGGGAAGTTTCTTGTTTAGATGAGAGGCCATCAGATCTATTTCTGAAAGTCCCCACATTTGAACAATCTGAAGAAATACCTCTGGGTGAAGAGACCATTCGCCCGGATGTAACGTCTGGCGACTGAGATAATCCGCTTCCCAATTGTCTATACCTGGGATATGAACCGCAGAGATTAGACAGGAGCTGGATTCCGCCCAAACCAGAATTCGAGATACTTCTTTCATAGCCAGAGGACTGTGAGTCCCTCCTTGATGATTGATGTATGCCACAGTTGTGACATTGTCTGTCTGAAAACAAATGAACGATTCTCTCTTCAGAAGAGGCCAAGACTGAAGAGCTCTGAAAATTGCACGGAGTTCCAAAATATTGATCGGTAATCTCACCTCCTGAGATTCCCAAACTCCTTGTGCCGTCAGAGATCCCCACACAGCTCCCCAACCTGTGAGACTTGCATCTGTTGAAATTACAGTCCAGGTCGGAAGCACAAAAGAAGCCCCCTGAATTAAACGATGGTGATCTGTCCACCACGTTAGAGAGTGTCGTACAATCGGTTTTAAAGATATTAATTGAGATATCTTTGTGTAATCCCTGCACCATTGATTCAGCATACAGAGCTGAAGAGGTCGCATGTGAAAACGAGCAAAGGGGATCGCGTCCGATGCAGCAGTCATAAGACCTAGAATTTCCATGCATAAGGCTACCGAAGGGAATGATTGTGACTGAAGGTTTCGACAAGCTGAAATCAATTTTAGATGTCTCTTGTCTGTTAAAGACAGAGTCATGGACACTGAATCTATCTGGAAACCCAGAAAAGTTACCCTTGTCTGAGGAATCAATGAACTTTTTGGTAAATTGATCCTCCAACCATGATCTTGAAGAAACAACACAAGTCGATTCGTATGAGATTCTGCTAAATGTAAAGACTGAGCAAGTACCAAGATATCGTCCAAATAAGGAAATACCACAATACCCTGTTCTCTGATTACAGACAGAAGGGCACCGAGAACTTTTGTAAAAATTCTTGGAGCTGTAGCTAGGCCAAACGGCAGAGCCACAAACTGGTAATGCTTGTCCAGAAAAGAGAATCTCAGGAACTGATAATGATCTGGATGAATCCGAATATGCAGATAAGCATCCTGTAAATCTATTGTGGACATATAGTGCCCTTGCTGAACAAAAGGCAAGATAGTCCTTACAGTTACCATTTTGAACGTTGGTATCCTTACATAACGATTCAATATTTTTAGATCCAGAACTGGTCTGAAGGAATTCTCCTTCTTTGGTACAATGAAGAGATTTGAATAAAACCCCATCCCCTGTTCCAGAACTGGAACTGGCATAATTACTCCAGCCAACTCTAGATCTGAAACACAATTCAGAAATGCTTGAGCTTTCACTGGATTTACTGGGACACGGGAAAGAAAAAATCTCTTTGCAGGAGGTCTCATCTTGAAACCAATTCTGTACCCTTCTGAAACAATGTTCTGAATCCAAAGATTGTGAACAGAATTGATCCAAATTTCTTTGAAAAAACGTAACCTGCCCCCTACCAGCTGAGCTGGAATGAGGGCCGCACCTTCATGTGGACTTAGAAGCAGGCTTTGCCTTTCTAGAAGGCTTGGATTTATTCCAGACTGGAGATGGTTTCCAAACTGAAACTGCTCCTGAGGATGAAGGATCAGGCTTTTGTTCTTTGTTGAAACGAAAGGAACGAAAACGATTATTAGCCCTGTTTTTACCCTTAGATTTTTTATCCTGTGGTAAAAAAGTTCCTTTCCCACCAGTAACAGTTGAGATAATGGAATCCAACTGAGAACCAAATAATTTGTTACCCTGGAAAGAAATGGAAAGTAGAGTTGATTTAGAAGCCATATCAGCATTCCAAGTTTTAAGCCATAAAGCTCTTCTAGCTAAAATAGCTAGAGACATAAACCTGACATCAACTCTGATAATATCAAAAATGGCATCACAGATAAAATTATTAGCATGCTGAAGAATAATAATAATATTATGAGAATCATGATCTGTTACTTGTTGCGCTAAAGTCTCCAACCAAAAAGTTGAAGCTGCAGCAACATCAGCCAAAGATATAGCAGGTCTAAGAAGATTACCTGAACACAGATAAGCTTTTCTTAGAAAGGATTCAATTTTCCTATCTAAAGGATCTTTAAACGAAGTACCATCTGACGTAGGAATAGTAGTACGTTTAGCAAGGGTAGAAATAGCCCCATCAACTTTAGGGATTTTGTCCCAAAATTCTAATCTGTCAGACGGCACAGGATATAATTGCTTAAAACGTTTAGAAGGAGTAAATTAATTACCCAATTTATCCCATTCTCTGGAAATTACTTCAGAAATAGCATTAGGAACAGGAAAAATTTCTGGAATAACCACAGGAGATTTAAACACCTTATCTAAACGTTTAGAATTAGTATCAAGAGGACCAGAATCCTCTATTTCTAAAGCAATTAGTACTTCTTTAAGTAAAGAACGAATAAATTCCATTTTAAATAAATATGAAGATTTATCAGCATCAATCTCTGAGACAGAATCCTCTGAACCATCAGAGTCATCAGAATCAGAATGTAGATGTTCATTTAAAAATTCATCTGTAGAGAGAGAAGTTTTAAAAGATTTTTTATGTTTACTAGAAGGAGAAATAACAGACATAGCCTTCTTGATGGATTCAGAAACAAAATCTCTTATGTTATCAGGAACATTCTGCACCTTAGATGTTGAGGGAACTGCAACAGGCAATGGTACATTACTAAAGGAAATATCTGCTTTAACAAGTTTGTCATGACAATTAATACAAACAACAGCCGGAGGAATAGCTACCAAAAGTTTACAGCAGATACACTTAGCTTTGGTAGTTCCAGCACTAGACAGCGATTTTCCTGAAGTATCTTCTGACTCAGATGCAACGTGAGACATCTTGCAATATGTAAGAGAAAAAACAACATATAAAGCAAAATTGATCAAATTCCTTAAATGACAGTTTCAGGAATGGGAAAAAATGCCAATAAACAAGCTTCTAGTAACCAGAAGCAAAGAAAAAATCAGACTGAAATAATGTGGAGACAAAAACGACGCACATATTTTTTGGTGCCAAATAATACGCCCACATTGTTTGGCGCCTAAAATTACGCCACATCCGGAACGCCGACATTTTTGGCGCAAAAGGACGTCAAAAAATGACGCAACTTCCGGCGACACGTATGACGCCGGAAACAGAAAATATTTTTTTGCGCCAAAAAAGTCCGTGCCAAGAATGACGCAATAAAATGAAGCATTTACAGCCCCCGCGAGCCTAACAGCCCACAGGGAAAAAAAAAAGTCAAATTTTTAAGGTAAGAAAAAATGATTGATTCAAACGCATTATCCCAAATATGAAACTGACTGTCTGAAAATAAGGAATGTTGAACATTCTGAGTCAAGGCAAATAAATGTTTGAATACATATATTTAGAACTTTATAAATAAAGTGCCCAACCATAGCTTAGAGTGTCACAGAAAATAAGATTTACTTACCCCAGGACACTCATCTACACGTTTGTAGAAAGCCAAACCAGTACTGAAACGAAAATCAGCAGAGGTAATGGCATATAAATAAGAGTATATCGTCGATCTGAAAAGGGAGGTAAGAGATGAATCTCTACGACCGATAACAGAGAACCTATGAAATAGACCCCGTAGAAGGAGATCACTGCATTCAAATAGGCAATACTCTCCTCACATCCCTCTGACATTCACTGCACGCTGAGAGGAAAACCGGGCTCCAACTTGCTGCGGAGCGCATATCAACGTAGAATCTAGCACAAACTTACTTCACCACCTCCATAGGAGGCAAAGTTTGTAAAACTGAATTGTGGGTGTGGTGAGGGGTGTATTTATAGGCATTTTGAGGTTTGGGAAACTTTGCCCCTCCTGGTAGGAATGTATATCCCATACGTCACTAGCTCATGGACTCTTGCTAATTACATGAAAGAAACATAACATGTGGATGGAAGATTCATATCTGCACCCTCGGGCCAGCTCTGGATCATCAGAATCACCTTCATCGTCCTGAGCCCCTCCAGCTGCGGCTTCATGCATTGCTTCTAGCTGCATGATTCGGGCAAGAGTCAAGCGATGAAGCCGCAGCTGGATACGCATGATGTCATGCATCCTTCCCAGCAACCGATAGGAACTCAACATGGTTTGCTCTATCCTTGCTAGAGCCTTTAGCGTCAACCATGCTGAATCACAGCTCAATTAGAGTGGAAGGTAATTGGCTGACAAAGAAGGGAATCTTTAAATGTTTGTGTCAAAACTGCGCAACTTGTGCAGTAATTTTGACAGGTGTATCCTTCAGGAGCTCTAGTACAAAGGAAACGTTTGAAGTAAAACATTATGCTAATTGTGGTACACACTTTGTAGTTTATATGATTGAATGTGCTTTGTGCCAGGAACAATATGTAGGTCAAACTACACGCTGCCTATGCTCTAGATTAGAATAGGTTAGCATAAAAGGGATATAAAAAACTATAACAAAGACTCTGGGGTGGCACAACATTTTAATTGTTTACATTTCACCAATGAATCCAGATTCACTGTTAAAGTTATAGACATAGCGAAAAAAACAATCAGGGGTGGAAATAAATACAAAATTCTGTCGAGAAATGAACTATATTGGATTTGGAAATTGGATACTAGAGTACCCAATGGCTTAAATAAAGAATGGGACAAAAGTTACTTTGTAGAATAGCCTTTTCTCCCTCTCTGTATTGACTATCTGGTAAACTAATGTAAACAAATTGGTTCTGATTGTAGTGTCATGTTATGGTTTGCAACCAGTATTTATTGACACGCTAATCTTTTGCTCATGTGGTATTAAATTGGAATTGAATATCTTGAGGTGCATGTTTGGATTTGTATTTCCCCAATATATGAGTTTTTAATTGAGGTCAGACATTGATTATTGCAATCTACTCCTAAATGGCCTTCCAAAACACCGCCTCTCCTCTCTCCAATCTATTATGAATGCTTCTGCTAGACTCATCCACCTAAGTTGACAATCTACATCAGCTGCTCCACTCTGCCAGTCTCTACACTGGCTCCCCATACACTCCAGAATACAATTTAAAGTATTAGCCCTAACCTACAAAGCACTCAACAGTCTAACTCACAACTATATTTCCTCTCTCATCGTGAAATATTCCCCATCCCGTCCTCTTCGATCAACCTCTGACTTACATCTCTACACTCCTGTTAACTCTACGTCCCATTCCCACCTCCAAGACTTCGCACGTGCCGCTCCTGTCCTCTGGAACTCTCTACCCCGCTCCATTAGATTGTCTCCAACCTTGTATAGCTTCAGACGATCCTTGAAAACTCACCTATTCAGAGAGGCTTACCATCTCTCCTCCATCCCGCATCCGAAGCAAACTAATACATGTACATGAACTGCCTGACTCACTGCTGCAAATGCAACCGATGTAACAAGCTACCCCAACCTTATGTCTCTGCACCCTAAACCTATAGACTGTGAGCTCTCCGGAGCAGGGCCCTTTTCCTCCTGTACTAGATTTGTTTCGTTTTGTTATGTTTTGTATTTTATCACAAATCTTTGTCATTGTATACCCCTATCACTGTACCCAGCGCTACGGAATTTGGCGGCTCTATACAAATAAATGATAACAATAATAATAATATTCATATCTATGTATTTTGATATTAAACTTTCTCTAAAATTTGAAGTTCATCTAATATAGAACATAATCCCAGAATTTAAAACTAAGGATTGGAATCAAAAACAAAAATTTAAAATCCAAGTATTTCTTTCAAACTATATGGTGCTCACAATTTTGTGTGAATTGTGTTTTTATGTATATATGATATATTCATCTATGAGAATGCACTATAGAGTTACCATTTTTTCAATTTCTTGCTGAGGCTGACTTACTATGTTTGATACAATATAAGTATTGGTTTGATAACTTTTTTGTATCCTTCAACCTGGTTTTAATTGTTGTTTTACATATATGTGTTCATTTCACCTGCAGTACACATCAAATGTTTCTTAGGAGATGTCTGTGCAAGTGAGCTGATTGGTTTCAACTAGCTTTAAAAGGTGCTGGTCTATCCTATGATTAAGTGCCGCACGGCACGAAACATGTCAGGAGCCTGCTTCCTCCTACCATAATATCACTGTGTGTGAGACTGTTTTTAACTTTGGATTAATAAAGGAACTTTGTTTTATTATAGATCATTGGAGTGCTGCCTTTCAATTTATTTTTTGATAGTACGAGCCTGCTCGGCTCCATCTAGGCTTGCACCCTTCAAACAGTGCATTTCCAGCATACACCTCGTCAGTGAGGGAGGTGTTTCTTTTGTCCGTTTTGAGGATCCTTACTAGTAGTATCTTCGTGTCTCATGCCCTTTTGCTGGAGCGGCGTCAACTTTCTTTCATGCTGAGTCACAACCTAATGAAAAATAAATATTAAAAAGTAATAAGAATTACAGAACATAATAAAAATATTGTAAAAAGACATTGTACTAATTTAAATACAATCATTATTATAATAAAATGTACTATAGAGAAGAAGAATTAAACATTAAATATGTTCTTGATCAATAAACCATTAAGATATTATTAAAAAAATAAACACTATCAATCTGGAAAAAATTATTTCTGGTTTATGACACAGTGTGAAAATGGCGGTGATAACAAATACAAAATATTGGCATATATACATTATATATATATCATTTAGATTTTAGAAAATCAGGATGTTTATTTCATGAAATGTAAATTGGAAAGAAAGAAAGAAAGAAAGAAAGAAAGAAAGAAAGAAAGAAAGAAAGAAAGAAAGAAAGAAAGAAAGAAAGAAAGAAAGAAAGAAAGAAAGAAAGAAAGAAAGAAAGAAAGAAAGAAAGAAAGAAAGAAAGAAAGAAAAAAGTTTGATCAATACAATTTCCTCTTCAAAATCAATTTATCTATAATTAGATCAGTATAATGTCCCTTTAAGAATGTATGTTCTAATGTTGATTCGTAATGATACTTACATTGGTGGCTGGGAAGGAGGACACGACACCCAGGACAATGAAGGTGGGGATTGGGATTAGGGTAAAGGTGTTGATGGGGAGGGATGGGGTGAGGTGGGGGATTGGGTTGCCGCTCCGGTTGAGCCTGCACAGCTGGGGAGTCAGGTGCCTGGGGAGTTGGTGGCTGTGCAGGTGGGGTAGAAGCAGGGCGGGCCAAATGGAGTTAGCGGCGAGTGGGGGCAAGAATTTTTTGAAGGGACAGGACAGGAGTATGAACGGGAAGGGCCGGGAGCGGGTTCAGTTTGGGAAGGGCTGGGAGTGGATTCTGGCTGGTAAGGGGCGGGGGGCTGGAGGGGCTTCTGGCTGGTGGGGCGGGGGGCAGCAGAGGCTTCTGGCTGGTAAGGGTCGGGGGGGGCTTCTGGATGGAAAGGGGTGGGAGGCTGATGCCCAGAAGTGGAAGTTCCATCTGAAATATATAAAACAATTCTATAAATACATATATGATATGAAAACATATTATTATCTTGAAAGAAATCAAGATTCAACATTATTTAAAATCTGGATTCTTGTTCTTATAAAATAGTTAGACAAAGTCACAATAATGATTATGTTTTAAGTTATTAATTGATTTGAATCAAATATAATTAATAAGAAGATTTAATTGATCCTTTAAACTCTGACTGTTCACTGTTATTTTTCATGTGACATTTCATAAATACATTAAAAATCATATTTTTCAAAGTCAACATTAGGTGCTTTTGGATAATATTTTAGTACGCATGTATGCATTTGAGATTGAAATGCAATAGAGTTCTTTTAGACACATGCCCGTGGATTAATTTTTTTAAATCCAACAATAGAATAATATGGGAGTGTGTAATATGATCAAATCTAAATGGCCACTCCACCTAGCCTTTGAAACCAGGTAAACACTGATTTACATATATATTTTGGTGATTGCCTTTGTAATCTTCAATGGAATAATTTGAAGCTTGATTCAGAATCAATATATACACAGTAGATACTACCATTCATATTAAATATTAAGAATATCATTTTATCTATCTGACATTACATTTTCAGAGTATGTTTTGTGAATCTCTCTTTTACATTAGGATTAAATGTATGTCATCCCAATATTAATAGACACATTTAGAAATGCATGCTTTAGTTTTAAGGAATATTAATGTTTGTTTGTTTGAAATGGACAGTCTACACATAAATCTTTTTAAAAACCATTTACATATCATACATCATGAAATTAAATCAAGGAATTTCAACACGATTATGTTTTATGTATACTTAGAAGTGGCTTAGAAGTTCAAAACAATGATGACATAATGGTATGGTCTGCATCTAGGCACTCAGATTAATAGCAATGACTATCTGTACAATCAGAAGATGATTATCGGGTTTTTGCATGTAATATACATGTGACATCATGATGTCATTAATGACAAATCATACATAAATTTGAAACAAAATAAAAACATATGTTCATGCTGCATGATATACAGAGTGGGGCAGTAGTGCATTTGAAAATAATTGAATATATATTTGAAAGGTACAAAGCTGTAGACTTTATTTTTCGTCAATAGTATGATTTAGAAACAATACACATTATATTAGGGTGACCATATTCCCACTTTAAAAATAGACACATATGAAAAATACATCTTATACAAAACATTTCTTGAAACAGCCTTGGAAACAGCCCTGACCTATGTATTTTTCATATGTGTCCCTTTTTAAAGCGGCAATATGGTCAACCTATGTTATATACATGTAATAAATATTTGACGTACCATCAGACTCCAAGGGAGCCACTTTCTCCTCCATCTCACATGTTACATCAATCTCTGTAAAACATAATATGTTGTGTACACGTTAAAAACAAATATTTTTTTTTATATTATATTATAATATATTATGTGTTACTGGTGCTCAAGGACACACATCAATGTTGCATTAAAGAGATACTGAACCAAAGTTAGGAATTACATCATTTTGATAGAGCATGCAAATAAAATAAGATTTATAATTATCGATGAGTAATAATTACATTTTATTGTCTGTATTTTGAAAATATTCACAAAAGCAGAGTACCAGGAACATTTAATAGTTCTCATGTGTGTATCGCTTGATGATTGTTGTCTAAATTTATGCTAAATATAAACATGTGCTAGCCATGTTCTGAAGCACAAAGGTGTAGACTAAGAAGCTTTGAGATCTTAATATTAAACTAATAATATATATATATATATATATATATATATATATATATATATATATATATATATATATATCACTAGAGGAGTACATTATAAGTTTTATTCAAATGGAATGCTTCATCAGAATCATGATCAGAATATTTATGAAAAAGACACCTTCAATGACATATGAATGAGTCAATGGACTTACCAGAACCCTGCATCAGTGCTGGATCCCTCTGTGCTCATCACAATAACTAGTTCTATTAATGATATTAAAAAATATTAGTGAACACAGTTTGGACATCACTAAATCACATTAGTCTAAAATATTCTAAATAATATCTTTAGAAATGTGAAGACTAGAGCACATATATGAACAATACATTTATTAGTTCATCAAGGTGATTGTAAAGAAAATTATGTATTTCACATATGTTGGATTTCTTAATATATTAGACAGCCAATTCTTAACATATTAATCAATGGCATATCTAAATATAACTATTGTTCCCTGTTTTAAAATACAGACAGACACACAATGCTTTGAATAACAACTGGTGACAACTAGAGCCTAATCCAGGTGGCACATAGATCCATTTGTGCAATGTACAGTAATCTGTTTTAGGATAAAACACATACCGCTAGATTTGGAGTTTTGTCGGTAACGACCCGAAAAACTAACGCCGGCTTTTTTCTGGCCGCACCATAAAAATAACTCTGGTATTGAGAGTCCACAGAATGGCTGCGTTAGGCTCCAAAAAAGGAGCATAGAGCATATTTAACGCAGCTTCAACTCTCGATACCAGAGTTGCTTACGCAAGCGGCCAGCCTCAAAAACGTGCTCGTGCACGATTCCCCCATAGAAAACAATGGGGCTGTTTGAGCTGAAAAAAAAACAAACACCTGCAAAAAAGCAGCGTTCAGCTCCTAACGCAGCCCCATTGTTTGCTATGCGGTAACCTTTCCTACGTCTGCGCTTAACACTCTAACATGTACCCCGAGTCTAAACACCCCTAACCTTACACTTATTAACACCTAATATGCCGCCCCCGCTATCGCTGACCCCTGCATATTATTATTAACCCCTAATCTGCCGCTACTTACATTATCCCTATGTACCCCTAATCTGCTTCCCTAACATCGCCGACCCCTATATTATATTTATTAACCCCTAATCTGCCCCCCACAACGTCGCCTCCACCTGCCTACACTTATTAACCCCTAATCTGTCGAGGGGACCTGAGCGCTACTATAATAAAGTTATAAACCCCTAATCCGCCTCACTAACCCTATAATAAATAGTATTAACCCCTAATCTGCCCTCCCTAACATCGCCGAGACCTAACTTCAATTATTAACCCCTAATCTGCCGACTGGAGCTCACCGCTACTCTAATAAATGTATTAACCCCTAAAGCTAAGTCTAACCCTAACACTAACACCCCCCTAAATTAAATATAATTTACATCTAACGAAATTAATTAACTCTTATTAAATAAATTATTCCTATTTAAAGATAAATACTTACCTGTAAAATAAATCCTAATATAGCTACAATATAAATTATAATTATATTATAGTTATTTTAGGATTTATATTTATTTTACAGGTAACTTTGTATTTATTTTAACCAGGTACAATAGCTATTAAATAGTTAAGAACTATTTAATAGCTAAAATAGTTAAAATAATTACAAAATTACCTGTAAAATAAATACTAACCTAAGTTACAATTAAACCTAACACTACACTATCAATAAATTAATTAAATAAACTACCTACAATTACCTACAATTAACCTAACACTACACTATCAATAAATTAATTAAATACAATTCCTACAAATAAATACAATTAAATAAACTAGCTAAAGTACAAAAAATAAAAAAGAACTAAGTTACAAAAAATAAAAAAATATTTACAAACATAAGAAAAATATTACAACAATTTTAAACTAATTACACCTACTCTAAGCCCCCTAATAAAATAACAAAGCCCCCCAAAATAAAAAAATACCCTACCCTATTCTAAATTACTAAAGTTCAAAGCTCTTTAACCTTACCAGCCCTGAACAGGGCCCTTTGCGGGGCATGCCCCAAGAAGTTCAGCTCTTTTGCCTGTAAAAAAAAACATACAATACCCCCCCCAACATTACAACCCACCACCCACATACCCCTAATCTAACCCAAACCCCCCTTAAATAAACCTAACACTAAGCCCCTGAAGATCTTCCTTCCTTATCTTCACCCTGCCAGGTTCACCGATCCGTCCTGAAGAGCTCCTCCGATGTCCTGATCCAAGCCCAAGCGGGGGGCTGAAGAGGTCCATGATCCGGCTGAAGTCTTCATCCAAGCGGGAGCTGAAGAGGTCCATGATCCAGATGAAGTCTTCATCCAAGCTGGAGCTGAAGAGGTCCATGATCCGGATGAAGTCTTCTATCAACTGCATCTTCAATCTTCTTTCTTCCGGATCCATCTTGCAGACCTCCGACGCGGAACATCCTCTTCTCCCGACGCCTACTAGCCGAATGACGGTTCCTTTAAGGGACGTCATCCAAGATGGCATCCCTCGAATTCGGATTGGCTGATAGGATTCTATCAGCCAATCGGAATTAAGGTAGGAATATTCTGATTGGCTGATGGAATCAGCCAATCAGAATCAAGTTCAATCCGATTGGCTGATCCAATCAGCCAATCATATTGAGCTCGCATTCTATTGGCTGTTCCGATCAAATTTAGTGTTTGTTTTTTGTACTATAGTTTAGTTTATTTAATTGAATTTAATTTTAGGTAATTGTAGTTAATTTATTTAATTATTTAATGATAGTGTAGTGTTAGGTTTAATTGTAACTTAGGTTAGGATTTATTTTACAGGTAATTTTGTAAGTATTTTAGCTAGGTAGTTATTAAATAGTTAATAACTATTTAATAACTATTGTACCTAGTTAAAATAAATACAAACTTGCCTGTAAAATAAATATAAACCCTAAAATAGCTACAATATAATTATTAGTTATATTGTAGCTAGCTTAGGGTTTATTTTACAGGTAAGTATTTATTTTTAAATAGGAATAATTTATTTAATAATATTAATTTTTATTTAGATTTATTTAAATAATATTTAAGTTAGGGGGTTGTTAGGGTTAGGGTTAGACTTAGGTTTAGGGGTTAATAAGTTTAATATAGTGGCGGCGGTATGGGGGGCAGGATAGGGGTTAATACATTTAAGATAGGTGGCGGCAGCATAGGGGCGGCAGATTATGGGTTAATATATTTATTATAGTTGTGGCGGGGTCCAGGAGCGGCGGTTTAGCGGTTAATAAGTTTATTTAGTTGTGACGGGGTCCGGGAGCGGCGATTTAGGGGTTAATAAGTATAAAGTAGGTGGCAGCAGTGTAGGGGGGGGCAGATTAGGGGTGTTTAGACTCGGGGTACATGTTAGGATGTTAGGTGCAGATACTTCCCATAGAAATCAATGGGATATCGGGCAGCAGCGAACATGAGCTCTCGCTGCTGTCAGACTCCCATTGATTCCTATGGGATCCGCCGCGTCCAGGGTGGTGGATTGAAAACCAGGTACGCTGGGCCGGAATAGTGACGAGCGTACCTGGTAGGTATTTGATAACTACCAAAAGTAGTTAGATTGTGCCGAACTTGAGATCATAGGTTACGTCACTAAATTCTACTTTTGCCGGGCTGTAGGGCTTGATAACTACGGCGAATCAGCCTCGCCACAAATACGCTGCGGAATTCCATTGTATTTGCGGTTGACGGCTTGATAACTAGAGGCCATGCTGTTTGCAATGACTCTTTGAAACTTAGCCTTTAAAGTTCAGGAAAATAGTAATTAACACTTACTTGGCAATCAAATGTTAGGTCACAAAGCCTCTGGGAAATTCTAAATACACATTATGAACACATGTCTATACTATAACTTTGAAATTCATTTTCAGTACAACTTATGTATAATTTTCAGTTAAGGTATACCTCAGTATGGTGTAAATGTGTAAATGTGAGTCTAAAAAAAAAGAAGAAATGCCTAACAGTAGCATAATAGGTATTTACTGAATATAATAAGTAATCATATAGTCAATTTAAAATGTCCAATTTATTTCAAAATTAATAACATTCTTTTTATTTTTCAGGCATCTGACAAGTACATATGTAATTGGTGCTGTAAATTATATCATATGTTTGTATACACTCAGCAAGATATGTACTGAATGTGAAATGTGCTGCATTTGTATTGATATAGGATAATAATCAAATGCAACTTTAATGGCATCTTCTAAAATATTATAAGAAATATATCATATTTAGTCTTGAAATACTCAGGGTAAATAGTATGACACAAGCCAATACACATGGAATATGTGGTTTGTTGATACTAGAAATTAAAGTATATTTAATAAATATTTTAAAGGTTAGATACTAGACTGATAACAATATTGATAATGAAACTGCATTTCTATTTATCTTCTGCTGCCTAATGGACTAAAACTGGTATGATCCCAGTAAAGCAAGAGATGTTCAGCTCCAAAGGGCCTATCAGACAAGCTTCAGTAAGGTCATATTTGAATATTCACCAATGATTAGAATAAAAAGGGATGGGGTGTATCACGTGATATAACCTCATGCAAGGGGATATAAGTGGTCTTTGCTTGCTAAAATTTTGACTGATAACCTTGCTGGCCTGTAAGCAAAAATTGGGCTTACTTCCTTATCCATATTGCAAAATACCTCTCTTAATTTAGGACGTGAACTGGACTTATCTGAAAAAGCTGAAATTTCATTTTGTTTTAACTAGTAACGTATAAAAGGTTGTTTCATACTTTTATATTAAAATCAAAGATATTCTAAGGCTATAGTTAAATTGCAACTTTAAATTTGGTATTCTAAATGTATATCCATAGCCCTGTGTAGTTTTAACTAGTCACATTAATGCTAAATAATTTTACTTGCTAGATAAAGGTATTTTGTATTTCATATCTCTAAGTCAGGCTTATTTTTGTAAGTAAACCTCTCTGGTGTTTATTAAGTTATTTGCAGCTATTGTGAGATATTTCAAAAACGGGTATTGTATTTAAATCTCTGATTGGGGTAAATAAAGCAGAGTAAGTTTGTAATCCATATTGGGCATTGAGTTATTGCCTAATTAGAAGATTCTGGTATTTTATTGTGATATTTTTATGTGATTCATTGTAAGTAAGATCCATTTTAGAGATATATTTTTGATTTACTTTGTAAAGAATATTATAACAACATAAGCGTGATAGTTGATTCATAATCGATTCTAATTTCTGTATAAATATATTTCAATGTGTTTATAAATGTAACTAATCTCAAGAATTTAGGAATAAATGTTAATTTCAATTGTTTCGTATATACATTTTAATTGGAGGTTATTTTAAAGTAAACAATAAATAAATTGTATTATAACCTTGTCATATACTGACATTTGAGCGTACTTCTCTCTGTGGGCAACCAGACGTGGACTCCTTGCTCAGTGTGCTTAGAGGAATATGGCTACACCTCACTGACAAGGCCCAATGAATGAAGGCCGAAACGATCGTCTGGGGTTGCTGTGTTCCTTGTTCAGAGAGGAATTGCCTGGTATTTCGGCACTGGACTGACTGTAATAGACGGGATCAGACTGATATACTACAGGAAAGTTCTACTCTGTGAAAAAGCATTACTGGACTAAAAAGAAGCTGCACCCAGGTGGTAAATCGCCATAGAACATGGTATTGAGCCGGTTGTTTGTTCCTGTGAGTGCACTTCTCTCTCTCTGTGTATATATATATATACAGTATATATATTCAGCTATTTTAGATAGCTGTGTTAGTAAAAACTGCATTGGTTTGCTGTTTCTCATTTGATTACCTCTGCTTAGGCCAGTTAGGTACTTATATGTGCGAGGGTTAGGCTTGTGAAGTCTGCAGTGTACATTCAGAACCCTGAAACACACTTTTTCCGTGTTAAATTAAAGGAAGACTGGGCAAAATTAATAATGATAAGTACACTCAACCTGGGTACCCTTATTTCAAATTAAGTCAGTGGTCCCACTGAGACTATTGTCATAGTTTAATTTAACAAATTAATAAAGTAAATGGTGCTGTTATACATCAGGTGCCTTATACATAGACTGGTGGGGGCAATGTGTTATCTCCTGGTTTAGGGCTTTGTTGCAGGGTGTGTACCCTACAAAGCCCCACTGGATCTGAGGGAACATCTAAACAGCCACTAGGCAGTTGAAAAAATAATCACAAAGGGCAGTATAATGGCAGCGGGGAGCAAACTGGGGGTGAGATTACAGTCCCCCCGTGTCATATATTCAAATTAAGAGGATAAGAATGAAATACACAGATACAAAGCAAAGACGCTCTGTAAATTCAGTAGGAGGGATGAGCAGGAAGACACATACATTTGGGCCCCATTATTACACACCTGATTTAGATTGGAAAATCCTTCTCACATGCTCATAATATTATTCATATGATAGTAATACTTTTACTTACGCTTTGTAGCTCAAGCTTCATTGGTTAATTAACCTTTACTGTTCATTTGTGTGCAAAAAGCAAACTTGTTGATTTAATTTATTACAGTAATTTTACAATTTATGTTACTTTTTTTTTTACGTTGTTTTAAAGTAGGAACTTTCTATTGTATGCTCGAATGGGTTCAGGATTTGTTGGAAACAGGAAAGAAACAGACATGAATGAAAAGTTTAACTTAATTACATTGAAAAAATTAAAGAGACTTAAAAAGCTTCTTGAATATTTTTTTTGTATCCTATGCTGTGGTCAATAGGAAAACATAAATACATGTGCTTGTGTGCTCATCAAAAAATGCTGATTATTTAGCTATGATAGCGATCCGAGTCTGCAGGATGCACTAAGGTGTAAAAACATAATTTTTATAAATATACTGAAAAAAAAAATAAACAAAATAATGAAAGTGTGTCGCAAAGGTTATTATGTTAGCTAAGCTTAAATGCACGTTATAAGCTGCTTTTTTTCCAATAAGGTTTTTGCAGCACGACAATCACTTTCAGTTGCGAACTGTTGCAGAATAAATTCCATTATCAATAACAATCATAAGCTGCAAGGGAATTTTAGCTTTTTAGGGGTTTTAAATAAAAGAAGTGAATGATTGCTTTGTGATGTACTTAGGAGATTTAAACAGGAGATTTTCTAAACAGTAAACTTGTGATAAAGTAAATAATGTCTCAAAATCTCAACAAATATAAAAACTGTATTCTTATCAGATCATAGGCTACAGATGGGCTAGCTGAACACAACCAGTTCAACTCATGGAAGTCTTGCAAGAATTGCAATGACTGTAGGAAAAGTGGATATAGACTGCTATAGGTGCCATGTCTCTGCTTGCTCAAATCTTCATTGTTTTAACAGTTTATGTTTACGCCAGTGTTTCTCAAATCCAGTTCTAAAGTACCCTTAACAGGCTAATAGCCACGATTTCCATATCTTAACTAGAACACAGGTGAAATAATCAGCTGATCGGTAGCCATATTTATTAACCTGCTTTCACTCATCAGTCTACACCTTAGTCATAGCATAAAGTCTTACCTTAGATTAAAGGGACATGAAACCTAAACATTTTCTTTAAAGGGACACTAAACCCCAAAAAATTATTTCATAATTCAGGTAGAGAATACAATTTTAAACAACATTCCAATTTACTTCTATTATCTAATTTGCTTCATTCCTTAGATATCCTTTGTTGAAGAAATAGCAATGCACATGGGTGAGCCAATCACAAGAGACATCTATGTGCAGCATCCAATCAGCAGCTACTGAGCCTATCTAGATATGCTTTCTAGCAAAGGATATCAAGAGAATGACGCAAATTAGATAATAGAAGTAAATTGGAAAGTTGTTTAAAATTGCATGTTCTTTCTAAATCACGAAAGAAAATATTTCGGTTTCATGTTCCTTTAATGATTCAGAGAATACAATTTTAAACTTCTATTATATAATTTGTTGTATGCTCTTGGTATTGTTTGTTGAATGAGCAGCAATGCACTACTGGTTTCTAAATGAACACATGGGTGAGCCAATGACAATCGGTATATAAATGCAGCAACCAATCAGCAGATAGAACCTAGGTTGTTTGCTGCTTCTGAGCTTTCACAGATAAAGAGAGAAGGGAGCAAATTAAATAATAGAAGTAAAATGGAAAGTTGTTTAAAATTGTATTCTCTATCTGAATCATGAAAGAAAATTTTTGGGTTTCATGTCCCTTTAAGCTGCAAATAGCCTCCTGCACCTGCTCTACATAATGAATCAGAAATGATAAAAAGTTATTTTAAAATGAATATTGTTTCTGGCCACTTTGAAATAGCTGCCAAGATCAGCCCACTGATGACATCATGTTCTGGGCTGCATATGGCATCAAATCACAAAAGGCTCACTAGTTAAATTCAACAGACTGTCAATGCTATTCAGCAGAGTGCCTAGATGTAGTCCAGATTGTATATATTTGTGTGTTTAAATGTGTACTTATGGCTGTAAATATATATGTGTATGTGTGTGAATATGTGTATATATATATATATATATATATATATATATATATATATATATATATATATATATATATATGTGTGTGTGTGTACATACTCAAGTATGTGTGTATATATATTGCTATGTTAATATATATAAGACATCTGTATCTATGATAAAACCCTTTGCATGCCTTTTTTTTTTTTTTACACCTGAGACCTCATATCTTTGACCCCTTATTTTATTGTATATTTTATTTTAAATAATTTTTATTATAGTGTTCTTATGATTGCAACTGTACTTTTAAATATAATTTTGATGTGTTTTGTGCAACTTTTTTTTGTTTTTTTTGCATAGGTTTTTCAGAGCTCTGAAGTCACGCTAACCTGAAGTGCATTAAATTTAATTGAGATCAAATAAAGGTGTTTACTTTCAACCTGCAATACCACACTTGCATGATGGAAGATTCAAGGAATCACTCACTTGGGAATGTTTCTTTTACATGAGACCAGATGCATCATTGATATGAATTTAAAACTTTGTTATATAAAGAACACACTCTTTTTATGGCATGTTTCATTGGTCTCCAGATTAGGTAGATAGCTGTTATTAATATGTACAGTATATCCTGCGGAAAATAGCCTCACTTTAGGTGCCACCTGGTGCGTTTCCCTGTGCACCATCTTGATTAGCTTCAAGCGCTTTTAAACTACTACAGCTTGTATAATAACCTTATGTAGTGACCCTCAGCAGACTATATATAACTAGTCCTAAAGCCCGTGTACACGGGTCATTTTTTACAGTACAGCGGTCCCACCCCTTGCTCTCTCCCCCACCTCCTCTATTTTGCTCTCTCTTCCCCCCTCTCTTTTGCTCTCTCTCCCCCCTCTCTTTTGCTCTCTCTCCCCCCTCTCTTTTGCACTCTCTCCCCCTCTCTTTTGCACTCTCTCCCCCCTCTCTTTTGCACTCTCTCGCCTATCTTTTGCCTGCTCTCTCTCTCACCCTCTCTTTTGCTTTTTCGGTCTTTCTCCACCCTCTCTTTTGCTCTCTCTCTCCCCCTATCTTTTGCTCTCTCTCTCTCTCTTTTGCTCTCTCTCTTCCCCTCTTTTTTGCGCTCTCTCAACCCCTCTCTTTTGCTCTCTCTCCCCTCTCTTTTTTGCGCGCTCTCTGTCTCCCCCCTTTCTTTTGCTCTCTGTCTCCCCCCTCTCTTTTCATCTCTCTCCCCCCCTCTCTTTTCATCTCACTCTCACCCCCTCTCTTTTGTTCGCTCTCTGTTTCCCCCCTTTCTTTTGCTCTCTGTCTCCCCCTCTCTTTTGCTCTCTCTCCCCCCTCTCTTTTGCTCTCTCTTCCCCTCTTTTGCTCTCTCTCTCTCCCCCTCTTTTGCTCTCTCTTTTCCCCTCTTTTGCTCTCTCTTTTCCCCTCTTTTGCTCTCTCTCTCCCCCTCGTTTGCACTCTCCCCCTTTTTTGCACTCTCCCCCTTTTTTGCTCTCTCCCCCTTTTGCTCTCTCTCCCCCTTTTTTGCTCTCTCTCTCTCCCCCTCTTTTCCTCTCTCCTCCTCTCTTTTGCTCTCTCCTCCTCTCTTTTGTTCTCTCCCTCCCCTGTATTTTGCTCTCTCTCACCCCTCTGTTTTGCTCTCTCTCACCCTTCTCTTTTACTCTCTCTCTCACCCCTCTCTTTTGCTCTCTCCCTCCCCTGTATTTTGTTCTCTCACCCCCCTCTTTTACTATCTCTCACCCCTCTCTTTTGCGCTCTCTCTCCCCCTCTTTTGCTCTATATCTCCCCTCTTGTGCTGCTCTCTCTCTCATGCAGACACTCAGACAGCCACGGCAGCTCCCGCCCGCCCCCGCATCACTTAGCCTCCACCCCTTCAGAACCGGTCGACTCTGTCCCCTTCATGGATTAAGTACCAGCAACCAGCCCAGGTCAGTTTGTTGAAGGCCAGGTGTGTTTGTCCTTGTGCAGTCTCTACTGTACATAACAGCTTCGGACAAACCTACTTGGCCTTTTATATTATAGGATGAATTCCCTGGCTCCCTAATCTCCAAAAGGACTGACACAGCCCACAAAATGATTGCAGCTTGTATAATAACCTTATGTAGTGATCTGTATGTTACAGAAACATGCATAGGTGAGTGATATTGTCCTGTTCTATGAGGCTGCCAAGCAGTTTCTGGCATGGAGTTCTGGTTTGGAATTCACCAAATGGTGGGAAATAGGAAAGTCCTCCTTTCCATCTACCCTAAGATTAGATGACATCTTGTTGATCCTCCATCATTGCTCATTAAAGCGTGCTTTGAGAAGTGATTGAAACTAACATACTGCTTTTTGAAGGCAGCACACTGGTCCCCAGTGCATTCTATTAAAGGGGTACTTGTATGCTTAGCTGACTCTAAGCCACCTATTTAGGGGGAGGCTTGCTTTAGGATACTCAGCAGACTATATATAACTAGTCCTAAAGCCCATGTTCACGGGCCATTTTTTACAGTACAGCGGTCCCACCCCTTGCTCTCTCCCCCACCCCCTCTATTTTGCTCTCTCTTCCCCCTTCTGCGCTCTCCCCCCTCTCTTTTGCTTGCTCTCTCTCCCCCCTCTCTTTTGATCGCTCTCTCTCCCCCCTCTCTTTTGCTCGCTCTCTCTCTCTCCCCTCTCTCTTTTGCTCTCTCTGTCCCCCCTCTCTTTTTCTCGCTCTCGCCCCCCCTCTCTTTTGCTCACTCTCTCCCCCTTTCTCTTTTGCTCACTCTCTCTCCCCCCTCTCTTTTGCTCACTCTCTCTCCCCCCTCTCTTTTGCTCACTCTCTCCCCCCTCTCTTTTGCTCTCTCCCCCTCCCTTTTGCTCTCTCTCTCCCCCCTCCCTTTTGCTCTCTCCCCCCCTCTCTTTTGCTCTCTCCCCCCCCCTCTTTTGCTCTCCCCCTCACCCTTTTGCTCTCTACCCCCCTCTCTTTTGCTCTCTACCCCCCTCTCTTTTGCTCTCTCCCCCTTTCTTGATCTCTCTCCCCCTCTCTTTTGCTCTCTCTCCTCCCCTCTCTTTTGCTCTCTCTCCTCCCCTCTCTTTTGCTCTCTCTCCTCCCCTCTCTTTTGCTCTCTCTCCTGCCCTCTCTTTTGCTCTCTCCCCCCCCTCTCTTTTGCTCTCTCCCCCCCCCTCTCTTTTGCTCTCCCCCCCCTCTCTTTTGCTCTCTCTCTCATTCTCTCTCCCCTTCTCTTTTGCACTCTCTCTTCCCCTATCTTTTGCTCCCTCTCTCTCTCTTTTGCTCCCTCTCTCTCTCTTTTGCTCTCTCTCTTTCCCTCTTTTTTGAGCTCTCTCACCCCCTCTCTTTTGCTCTCTCTTTCCCCCCTCTCTTTTGCTCTCTCTCCCCCTCTCTTTTGCTCGCTCTCTTTCACCCCCTTTCTTTTGCGCTCTCTCCCCCTCTCTTTTGCGCTCTCTCTCCCCCCTCTCTTTTGCTCTCTCTCTCCCCCCTCTCTTTTGATCTCTCACCCCCTCTCTTTTGCTCGCTCTCTTTCACCCCCTTTCTTTTGCTCTCTGTCTCCCCCTCTTTTGCTCTCTCTCTCTCCCCCTTTCCCCCTCTTTTGCACTCTCTCTCCCCCTCTTTTGCACTCTCCTCCTCTCTCTTGCTCTCTCCCTCCCTTGTATTTTGCTCCCTCTCACCCCTCTCTTTTGCTCTCTCCCTCCCCTGTATTTTGCTCTCTCTCACCCTTCTCTTTTACTCTGTCTCACCCCTCTTTTGCTCTCTCGCCCCTCTCTTTTGATCTCTCTCACCCCTCTCTTTTGCGCTCTCTCACTCCTCTCTTTTGCGCTCTCTATCTCTCCTCTTGTGCTGCTCTCTCTTTCTCATGCAGACACTCAAACAGCCACGGCAGCTCCTGCCCGCCCCTTCACGCCCAGCACGGCTCCACCCCTTCAGGACCGGTCAGCTTCGTCCCCTTCATGGATTAGGTGCCAGCAGCTAGCCCAGGTCAGTTTGTTGAAGGCCAGGTGTGTTTGTCCTTGTGCAGTCTCTACTGTACATAACAGCTTCGGACAAACCTACTTGGCCTTTTATATTATAGGATGAATTCCCTGGCTCCCTAATCTCCAAAAGGACTGACACAGCCCACAAAATGATTGCAGCTTGTATAATAACCTTATGTAGTGATCTGTATGTTACAGAAACATGCATAGGTGAGTGATATTGTCCTGTTCTATGAGGCTGCCAAGCAGTTTCTGGCATGGAGTTCTGGTTTGGAATTCACCAAATGGTGGGAAATAGGAAAGTCCTCCTTTCCATCTACCCTAAGATTAGATGACATCTTGTTGATCCTCCATCATTGCTCATTAAAGCGTGCTTTGAGAAGTGATTGAAACTAACATACTGCTTTTTGAAGGCAGCACACTGGTCCCCAGTGCATTCTATTAAAGGGGTACTTGTATGCTTAGCTGACTCTAAGCCACCTATTTAGGGGGAGGCTTGCTTTAGGATACTCAGCAGACTATATATAACTAGTCCTAAAGCCCATGTTCACGGGCCATTTTTTACAGTACAGCGGTCCCACCCCTTGCTCTCTCCCCCACCCCCTCTATTTTGCTCTCTCTTCCCCCTTCTGCGCTCTCCCCCCTCTCTTTTGCTTGCTCTCTCTCCCCCCTCTCTTTTGATCGCTCTCTCTCCCCCCTCTCTTTTGCTCGCTCTCTCTCTCTCCCCTCTCTCTTTTGCTCTCTCTGTCCCCCCTCTCTTTTTCTCGCTCTCGCCCCCCCTCTCTTTTGCTCACTCTCTCCCCCTTTCTCTTTTGCTCACTCTCTCTCCCCCCTCTCTTTTGCTCACTCTCTCTCCCCCCTCTCTTTTGCTCACTCTCTCCCCCCTCTCTTTTGCTCTCTCCCCCTCCCTTTTGCTCTCTCTCTCCCCCCTCCCTTTTGCTCTCTCCCCCCCTCTCTTTTGCTCTCTCTCCCCCCCTCTTTTGCTCTCCCCCTCACCCTTTTGCTCTCTACCCCCCTCTCTTTTGCTCTCTCCCCCTTTCTTGATCTCTCTCCCCCTCTCTTTTGCTCTCTCTCCTCCCCTCTCTTTTGCTCTCTCTCCTCCCCTCTCTTTTGCTCTCTCTCCTGCCCTCTCTTTTGCTCTCTCCCCCCCCCCTCTCTTTTGCTCTCCCCCCCTCTCTTTTGCTCTCTCTCTCATTCTCTCTCCCCTTCTCTTTTGCACTCTCTCTTCCCCTATCTTTTGCTCCCTCTCTCTCTCTTTTGCTCCCTCTCTCTCTCTTTTGCTCTCTCTCTTTCCCTCTTTTTTGAGCTCTCTCACCCCCTCTCTTTTGCTCTCTCTTTCCCCCCTCTCTTTTGCTCTCTCTCCCCCTCTCTTTTGCTCGCTCTCTTTCACCCCCTTTCTTTTGCGCTCTCTCCCCCTCTCTTTTGCGCTCTCTCTCCCCCCTCTCTTTTGCTCTCTCTCCCCCTCTCTTTTGATCTCTCACCCCCTCTCTTTTGCTCGCTCTCTTTCACCCCCTTTCTTTTGCTCTCTGTCTCCCCCTCTTTTGCTCTCTCTCTCTCCCCCTTTCCCCCTCTTTTGCACTCTCTCTCCCCCTCTTTTGCACTCTCCTCCTCTCTCTTGCTCTCTCCCTCCCTTGTATTTTGCTCCCTCTCACCCCTCTCTTTTGCTCTCTCCCTCCCCTGTATTTTGCTCTCTCTCACCCTTCTCTTTTACTCTGTCTCACCCCTCTTTTGCTCTCTCGCCCCTCTCTTTTGATCTCTCTCACCCCTCTCTTTTGCGCTCTCTCACTCCTCTCTTTTGCGCTCTCTATCTCTCCTCTTGTGCTGCTCTCTCTTTCTCATGCAGACACTCAAACAGCCACGGCAGCTCCTGCCCGCCCCTTCACGCCCAGCACGGCTCCACCCCTTCAGGACCGGTCAGCTTCGTCCCCTTCATGGATTAGGTGCCAGCAGCTAGCCCAGGTCAGTTTGTTGAAGGCCAGGTGTGTTTGCCCTTGTGCAGTCTCTACTGCATATGACAGCTTTGGCCAAACCCACTTGGCCTTTTATATTATAGGATGAATTCCCTGGCTCCCTAATCTCCAAAAGGACCAACACAGCCCATACATACTGTATCTGTATAGTAGATATACATTGTAGTATTACCATTCATCTGAACAAATCAATATTCACAAATGATTGTAGCTTGTATAATAACCTTATGTAGTGATCTGTATGTTACAGAAAGCTGCATAGGTGAGTGATATTGCCCTGTACTATGAGGTTGCCAAGATACTGCAGATTCTGGCATGGAGTTCTGGCCTGGAATTCACCAAATGGTGGGAAATAGGAACGTCCTCCTTTCCATCTACCCTAAGATTAGATGACACCTTGTTGATCCTCCATCAGTACTCATTAAAGTGTGCTTTGAGAAGTGGTTGAAACTAACATACTGCTTTTTGAAGGCAGCACACTGGTCCCCAGTGCATTCTATTAAAGGGGTACTTTTACTCTCTCTCAACCCTCTCTTGCTCTCTCTTTCCCCTCTATTTTGCTCTCTCCCCCCTTCTGTTTTGCGCTCTCTCTCCCATTCTTTTTGCTCTCATTCCCCCCTCTATTTTGCTCTCTCTCACCCCCTATCTTTTGCTCGCTCTGTCTCCCCCCTTTCTTTTGCTCTCTGTCTCCCCCTCTCTTTTGCACTCTCTCCCCCTCTTTTGCTCTCTCCCCCTCTCTTTTGCACTCTCTCCCCCTCTTTTGCTCTCTCCCCCTCTTTTGCTCTCTTCCCCTCTTTTGCTCTCTCCCCCTCTTTTGCTCTCTCTCTCCCCCTCTTTTCCTCTCTCCTTCTAACTTTTGCTCTCTCCCTCCCCTGTATTTTGCTCTCTCTCACCCATCTCTTTTGCTCTCACCCTCCCCTGTATTTTGCTCTCTCTCTTTTCCCTCTATTTTTCTCTATCCCCCCTTCTGTTTTGTGCGCTTTCTCCCATTCTTTTTGCTCTTTCCCCCCCCTCTCTTTTGTGCTCTCACCCCCTCTCTTTTGCTTGCTCTATGTCTCCCCCTTTCTTTTGCTCTGTCTCCCCCTCTTTTGCTCACTCTCTCCCCCTCTTTTGCACTCTCTCCCCCCTCCTTTGCACACTCTCCCCCCTCCTTTGCACACTCTCTCCCCCCTCTTTTGCACACTCTCTCCCCCCTCTTTTGCACACTCTCTCCCCCCTCTTTTGCACACTCTCTCCCCCCTCTTTTGCACACTCTCTCCCCCCTCTTTTGCTCTCTCCCCTCTCTTTTGCGCTCTCTCTCTCTCCCATCTCTCTTTTGCTTGCTCTCTCCCCCCCTCTTTTGCTCTCGCTCTCTCTCCCCCTCTTTTGCACTCGCTCTCTCTCCCCCTCTTTTGCACTCTCTCCCCCCTCCTTTGCACACTCTCTCCCCCCTCCTTTGCACACTCTCCCCCCTCCTTTGCACACTCTCTCCCCCCTCTTTTGCACACTCTCTCCCCCCTCTTTTGCACACTCTCTCCCCCCTCTTTTGCTCTCTCCCCTCTCTTTTGCGCTCTCTCTCTCTCCCATCTCTCTTTTGCTTGCTCTCTCCCCCCCTCTTTTGCTCTCGCTCTCTCCCCCCCTCTCTTTTGCTCTCGCTCTCTCCCCCCCTCTCTTTTGCTCTCGCTCTCTCCCCCCCTCTCTTTTGCTCTCGCGCTCTCCCCCCTCTCTTTTGCTCGCTCTCCCCCCTCTCTTTTGCTCGCTCTCCCCCCTCTCTTTTGCTCTCTCCCCCCCTCCTCTCTTTTGCTCTCACTCTCCCCTCTCTTTTGCTCTCTCTCCCCCCTCTCTTTTGCTCTCTCTCCCCCCCTCTCTTGATCTCTCTCCCCCCTCTCTCTTGATCTCTCTCCCCCCTCTCTCTTGATCTCTCTCCCCCCTCTCTTTTGCTCTCTCTCCCCCCTCTCTTTTGCTCTCTCTCCCCCCTCTCTTTTGCTCTCTCTCCCCCCTCTCTTTTGCTCTCTCTCTCCCCCCCCTCTCTTGATCTCTCTCCCCCCTCTCTTTTGCTCTCTCTCCCCCCTCTCTTTTGCTCTCTCTCTCCCCCCCTCTCTTTTGCTCGCTCTCCCCCCTCTCTTTTGCTCGCTCTCCCCCCTCCTCTCTTTTGCTCTCACTCTCCCCTCTCTTTTGCTCTCTCCCCCCTCTCTTTTGCTCTCTCTCTCCCCCCTCTTTTGCTCTCTCTCCCCCCTCTTTTGCTCTCTCCCCCCCCCCTCTCTTGATCTCTCTCCCCCCTCTTTTGCTCTCCCCCCCCCCCCTCTCTTGATCTCTCTCCCCCCTCTCTTTTGCTCTCTCTCTCCCCCCTCTCTTTTGCTCTCTCTCTCCCCCCTCTCTTTTGCTCTCTCTCTCCCCCCTCTCTTTGCTCTCTCTCTCCCCCTCTCTTCCTCTCTCTCCCCCTCTCTTCCTCTCTCTCCCCCCTCTTTTCCTCTCTCTCCCCCTCTCTTCCTCTCTCTCCCCCCTCTTTTCCTCTCTCTCCCCCCTCTTTTCCTCTCTCTCCCCCCTCTTTTCCTCTCTCTCCCCCCCTCTTTTCCTCTCTCCCCCCCTCTTTTCCTCTCTCTCCCCCCCTCTTTTCCTCTCTCCCCCCCTCTTTTCCTCTCTCCCCCCTCTTTTCCTCTCTCCCCCCTCTTTTCCTCTCTCCCCCCTCTTTTCCTCTCTCCCCCCCTCTTTTCCTCTATCCCCCTCTCTTTTGCTCTCTATCCCCCTCTCTTTTGCTCTCTATCCCCCTCTCTTTTGCTCTCTATCCCCCTCTTTTCCTCTCTATCCCCCTCTTTTCCTCTCTATCCCCCTCTCTCCCCCTCTCTTTTGCTCTCTCCCCCTCTCTTTAGCGCTCTCTCCCCCCCTCTTTTGCGCTCTCTCCCCCCCTCTCTTTTGCGCTCTCTCCCCCCCTCTCTTTTGCGCTCTCTCCCCCCCTCTCTTTTGCGCTCTCTCCCCCCCTCTCTTTTGCTCTCTCTCTCCCCCCCCTCTCTTTTGCTCTCTCTCTCCCCCCCTCTCTTTTGCTCTCTCTCCCCCCTCTCTTTTGCTCGCTCTTTCCCCCTCTTTTGCTCTCTCTCCCCCCTCTCTTTTGCTCTCTCTCCCCCCTCTCTTTTGCTCTCTCTCCCCCCTCAACTTTTGCGCTCTCTCCCCCCTCAACTTTTGCGCTCTCTCCCCCCCCCTCTCTTTTGCTCTCCCCCCCCTCTCTTTTGCTCTCTCTCCCCCTCTCTCTTTTGCTCTCTCTTTTGCTCTCTCCCCCCCTCTTTTCCTCTCTCCCCCC
The DNA here is from genome assembly GCF_027579735.1 of Bombina bombina. Taxonomy (NCBI): domain Eukaryota; kingdom Metazoa; phylum Chordata; class Amphibia; order Anura; family Bombinatoridae; genus Bombina; species Bombina bombina. Next base: position 1,001,968,937 of record NC_069501.1, read on the forward strand.
CTCTTTTCCTCTCTCCCCCTCTCTTTTGCTCTCTATCCCCCTCTTTTGCTCACTCTCCTCCCTCTCTTTTGCTCACTCTCCCCCCTCTCTTTTGCTCTCTCTCCCCCTCCTCTCTTTTGCTCTCTCTCCCCCCCCCCCTCTCTCTCGATCTCTCTCCCCCCCCTCTCTTTTGATCTCTCTCCCCCCCCCCTCTCTTGATCTCTCTCCCCCCCTTCTCTTTTGATCTCTCTCCCCCCCTCTTTTGATCTCTCTCCCCCCCCTCTTTTGCTCTCTCCCCCCCTCTTTTCCTCTCTCCCCCCCCTCTTTTCCTCTCTCCCCCTCTCTTTTGCTCTCTATCCCCCTCTTTTGCTCACTCTCCTCCCTCTCTTTTGCTCACTCTCCCCCCTCTCTTTTGCTCTCTCTCCCCCTCCTCTCTTTTGCTCTCTCTCCCCCCCCCTCTCTCTTTTGATCTCTCTCCCCCCCCTCTCTTTTGATCTCTCTCCCCCCCCCCCCTCTCTTGATCTCTCTCCCCCCCTTCTCTTTTGATCTCTCTCCCCCCCTCTTTTGATCTCTCTCCCCCCCCTCTTTTGATCTCTCTCCCCCCCCTCTCTTTTGATCTCTCTCCCCCCTCTCTTTTGATCTCTCTCCCCCCTCTCTTTTGATCTCTGTCGCCCCTCTCTTTTGATCTCTCTCCCCCCTCTCTTTTGATCTCTCTCCCCCCTCTCTTTTGATCTCTCTCCCCCCCCCTCTCTTTTGATCTCTCCCCCCCCTCTCTTTTGATCTCTCTCCCCCCTCTCTTTTGCTCTCTCTCCCCCCTCTCTTTTGCTCTCTCTCCCCCCCCTTCTCTTTTGCTCTCTCTCCCCCCCCTTCTCTTTTGATCTCTCCCCCCCCTCTTTTGATCTCTCTCCCCCCTCTCTTTTGATCTCTCTCCCCCCTCTCTTTTGATCTCTCTCGCCCCTCTCTTTTGATCTCTCTCCCCCCTCTCTTTTGATCTCTCTCGCCCCTCTCTTTTGATCTCTCTCGCCCCTCTCTTTTGATCTCTCTCCCCCCCTCTCTTTTGATCTCTCTCCCCCCCCTCTCTTTTGATCTCTCTCCCCCCCCCTCTCTTTTGATCTCTCTCCCCCCCCCCTCTCTTTTGATCTCTCTCCCCCCTCTCTTTTGATCTCTCTCCCCCCCTCTCTTTTGATCTCTCTCCCCCCTCTCTTTTGATCTCTCTCTCCCCCCCTCTCTTTTGATCTCTCTCCCCCCTCTCTTTTGATCTCTCTCTCCCCCCTCTCTTTTGCTCTCTTTCACCCCCTCTCTTTTGCTCTCTTTCACCCCCTCTCTTTTGCTCTTTCACCCCCTCTCTTTTGCGCTCTCTCCCCCCCTCTTTTGCGCTCTCTCCCCCCTCTTTTGCGCTCTCTCCCCCCCTCTTTTGCGCTCTCTCCCCCCCTCTTTTGCGCTCTCTCCCCCTCTCTTTTGCGCTCCCTCCCCCTCTCTTTTCCTCTCTATCCCCCTCTTTTCCTCTCTATCCCCCTCTTTTCCTCTCTATCCCCCTCTCTTGCGCTCTCTCCCCCCCCTCTTTTGCGCTCTCTCCCCCCCCTCTCTTTTGCGCTCTCTCCCCCCCTCTCTTTTGCTCTCTCTCCCCCCCCCTCTTTTGCGCTCTCTCCCCCCCTTTTGCGCTCTCTCCCCCTCTCTTTTGCGCTCTCTCCCCCTCTCTTTTGCGCTCCCTCCCCCTCTCTTTTCCTCTCTATCCCCCTCTTTTCCTCTCTATCCCCCTCTTTTCCTCTCTATCCCCCTCTTTTCCTCTCTATCCCCCTCTTTTGCGCTCTCTCCCCCCCCTCTTTTGCGCTCTCTCCCCCCCTCTCTTTTGCGCTCTCTCCCCCCCTCTCTTTTGCGCTCTCCCCCCCCCCTCTTTTACTCTCTCCCCCCTCTCTTTTGCTCTCTCTCCCCCCTCTCTTTTGCTCTCTCTCTCCCCCTCTCGTCTCTCTCTTTCAACCCTCTCTTGCTCTCTTCCCCCCTCTCTTTTGCTCTCTTCCCCCCTCTCTTTTGCTCTCTCTCAACCCTCTATTTTGCTCTCTCCCCCTTCTGTTTTTTATATTATAGGATGAATTCCCTGGCTCCCTAATCTCCAAAAGGACCGACACAGCCCATACATACTGTGTCTGTATAGTAGATATACATTGTAGTATTATCATTCATCTGAACAAATCAATATTCACAAAATGATTGCACTTGAAATAAGAAGTCGCTCAGGTTAGTGACCTTCCTATAAGTTTAAAAATGTGCCCTCTTTGGTGTAATATGTTCTATTACAGTTATATGTTATGTGTACCTTAAACTCACACAGCAACATTTCACATCTGTAGAAAACTTATACGAAGACAAAATAAATATAAATATATAGATATATATGTATATAAAATTCAGTACAGACAAAAATGTTAAGAGCTAGAATTAAAGTTATAGTTCACTCTTCCTTCACTAAGCTATTAGTGAAAAAAGAAAGCTATTACTCTATCACTATACATTTATGATCCTCTGCACAGCACTGGTGAATAAGCATAATACCAATATTGTGAGGGGGACTAAGAGTATAGAGACAAAAAAAGCTAAGGTTCAAGGTGCATGGTGCAAAGCAGGAGCTGTACATTTCTGCTGTGGCTGCATTGCTCTATATCTATATTATTGTTGAGTGCTTTTTAAAATATATTTTGTGTAACTGTAACACTGTGTAAAAAATACAAAAAAAGTAAAGCTCACATGATTTATGCTAATTAACCTAAAGCACATTATACAGCTGTAAAAAAAGTGGAAAATATTACTGGTCTGTGAGTGTGCGCTGCTTCTGCCACAGGCTGTGAGAATACCTAATGGCAGCCCCCAGTATAAAGAGGTGGAGCTTCAGTATCTAGTACCTTTAAAAGGCATAGTAAAGTCCAAATTAAACTTTCATGATTCAGATAGAGCATGTCATTTTAAACAACTTTCTATTTTACTTTTATCATCAAGTTTGCTTTATTCTCTTGGTATTCTTAGTTGAAAGCTAAACCTAGGTAGGCTCATATGCTAATTTCTAAGCCCTTGAAGGGTGCCTCTTATCTGCATGCATTTGACAGTTTTTCACAGCTAGAGGGCATTGGTGCATGTGTTTTAGATAAATAATATTGTGCACATGCATGTGGAGTTATTTAAGATCAGCACTAATTGCCTGAAAGGCAAGTTTGTCAAAATATCTGAGATATGGAGGTAGTCTGCAGAAGCTTAGATACAAGATAATTACAGATAAAAGGTATATTTCTATATCAGTGTTGGTTATGCAAAACTGGGGAATGGTAAATAAAGGGGAATATGTATCTTTTTAAACATTAAAGTTTTTGGCGTTTACTAACCTTTTAAGCTATTAAAACAGGAGAATGGATTGTAAAGAACTGCAAAAACAAGATGAAATGCAATAATAGTGAGTAGCTTCTATTTTGTAGTTGTGCACAGCAGTTTAATTTACCCTTAAATCGTTACAATTGCAATTTTATTAAAGGGTGGAAAGGACGAAAATTCCCTATAAACAGTTACTAAACATCTAAATCTACATTTGTTGTGTATTTGTTAAAGTGCTCGTGTTCAAAGATCTATGTAGGCGAATGAGAGAGAGGCTTAACTAACACAAATCCAATATTAGAAGTGGCGATAAACAAACATCTTTTTATCAGGTCATTTTTCATTTTTAGAAAAGGGACATAGTATAGTCAGTTGAGGTGGAAAATAACTGACCATGCTGATCTACCCAGGTGGTTATAGGGAGGATATATTTAAAATGAGGCCTTTTTGATATACACATTGGATACTTTAATATTCAACCCGCCCTAAATAGGGAATTGGATATATTAGTTTATCTGTTACAAAAGTATTTTCCCTTAGGATGTGATATTTGAAATACATAAAAATACTTTAAAAATAATATGGTAGTAAGGAAACAAAGACATGATTAGGCAACAAGGCGCTCTACTCCCAAATTTAGTTTGAAAGGATATCGCTCTGGAAGTCTAAAAATAGTTGTCTCTGTATGATGCTTGCTTATCCTTAATGAATAGCTTCTCTCACGAAGATGTTTTGTAAGATATTCAAACACTTCAAAGAATTATCCAGCTACATAGGACATGAGCTACTTTATGGGACACAAGTACAACTTTTTTACTCTTAAAGGAATAGTCTAGTTAAAATTAAAGTTTCATGATTCATATAGAGCAGGCAATTTTAAGCAACTTTCTAATTTACTCCTATTATCATTCTTCATTTTCTTGGTATCTTTATTTGAAAAAGCAATTATGTAAGCATAGGACCCGGGCCATTTTTGGTTCAGCACCTGGGTAGCACTTTCTGATTGGTATCTAAATGTAGCCACCAATCAGCAACCGCTACCCCGGTGCTGAACTTAAAATGGACTGGCTCCTAAGCTTACATTCAGATAAAGATAGCAAGAGAAAGAAGAAAAAATTATAATAGACGTAAATTAGAAAGTAGCTTAAAATTGCATGTTCTGTCTGAATCATGAATGTTTAGTTTTGACTAGACTATTCATTTAAGTCTGCAGAGACAGCAGTGAAACGCATAGAAGTGGAGTTTAAATATAATCCCATTATTATCAGTTTGCAAGTATGTGTAATCCCAGGGTGGCAAATTCAAACTACGAAGGAACAACATGTCCAGATGGAGTACACCGCAGGAAGGATCATGTTTTTTGCATTTACTTTTTATTATAGTAAGTGTTTTTTTGTAATCCATTTAAGGTACTTTGAACCATGGCTGCACTTGTGTCCTATGTTGCTAGATAAAAATTACCAGTCATTTACTAAAGAAGAATCAGCACAAACTGGCCTTGTAGATCAGTATGGAAAATGTAATTGATAAGCTGGAATGAGAGACTTTGCTGGCAAACATTCATATGTCCATAGACCGACATAAGAAAAACTATTCACTTTCCTCGGTCTCACTAATCTGCTATAGTGAGACATCCACTACCTATGCCTCTTCATATACACCCAACCATTAAACCGTTTCACCTGCTACACTACTACATTGTTTGGAGATTATGATTTCAGATTATTTTAATTGTAGAGAACAGTTACTCTTGTTATTGTCAGTAACATTACATTGAGACTATAATTAACCTGTTGGCAGCTTTATCCAGCACAGAAGTGAGCCACATTTACCTCAAAGGTGCAAACACGCAGGTTGTAATTAGTGACATGGCTTACAAAAAAAAAACACTAGAAGGGGTCTTCCTTTGTAAACAAAGGACATCTGTATTCAATAACATTAGAGACTTTAAGATTTTTTTTAAGGCAAGAACCTTATATTAGTTACCTGTTCACCTACTGCACAATTATGATTTAGATTTTGTATGTTTACTGTCCCTTCAAAGGGATAGTCAACTCCAAAATTGTTATGGTTTAAAAAGATAGATAATCCCTTTATTATTGGTTATATTGATGTACTTTGTACCTCTGATTACCATGTGTTTAAGCCTCTTCTAACAGCCCCCTTATCACATGGCTATTTGTTTTTTTATCTATTGACTTGCATTTTAGCCATTTAGTGCTGTTTTGTGCACAACTCCACAGTAGAGAGCACAATGTTATCTATATAGCACACGGAAACTAGCCTTGTCTTGTTGTGAAAAGCTAATAAAAAAGCATGTGATAAGAGGCTGTCCGCAGTGGCTTAGAAACAGGCAGACATTTAGAGGTTTAAATGTTATAAAGTATATTAATATAACAATGTTGGTTGTGCAAAGCTGGGGAATGGGTAGTAAAGGCGTTATACATCTTTTTAAACAATAATTTTGGTGTAGACTGTTCCATTAAGTACTAGGTAGGTAAAACATCTGATTTCCATGCATGATTAACGCATACAAAATAATTACTAAATACTTACCAAACTATTTAATGTACTAGTCCTAAAGCCCGTTGACACGGGCCGTGTTGTGTGATGTTGTGTGATATATTCATTCTCTCTCTCTCTCTCCTTGCCGGGCTGCGTTCTTTCACCCCCTGCGCGTGCGATCATCTCTGCTGCCGGGTCCTCGCGCTGCGTTCTTTCACCCCCTGCGCGTGCGATCATCTCTGCTGCCGGGTCCTCGCGCTGCGTTCTTTCACCCCCTGCGCGTGCGATCATCTCTGCTGCCGGGTCCTCGCGCTGCGTTCTTTCACCCCCTGCGCGTGCGATCAGCTGCAAGAGTTTGTCTGAACTGCGCATGACGGCTTCAGACAAACTCTTGTCTTTTATAATATAGGATTAGCAACCTAAATTACAGACAAATAATTTAAGACATTGTGAAAGGATTTTTTTTATTCTAAATTAAAACTCACATGGTGTTATACAAAAAGAAAAATCCACAATCTAAAAATGTTTACAAAATATACAAAACTTTACAGTGATCAGTTGATGTTTAGCATAAACAAGTTAAATGTCTACAGTAACTGAAAGGCTTAAAAAAAAAAAAAAAAAAAAAAAAAAAAAAAGGAGGTAATCTAAATTCCCTAAATGTTATTTTTCACTGCATACAATCAACTGGGCACACACATGTTGAATTAATAATACTTTGCATTGAAAATTTAAACAAAAAAAACAAACAAGGTGTTTGTGCAAATTAATATCCATATGGGAATGTCCAATATTTTACTTTGCTTTCATTATATCTGTTGTGACCTCTAGTGGTCATCAGATAGATTTCAAAATTGTACTAAATATATACACACTTAACAGAGGTATAGGCGATTCTGTCTTACCGTACCATTTCTCAAGAAAAAACTGTTACCTTCTGCTTAACTGTGGCTGTATTTCAATGCTAAACAGTATTGGTCAAGCTGTTTGGGTTCACATTAACATGTTATTTTAATACAAAACCAGCAAGTTGCTACTCTAAATCTAGCCCCATATTGTTATATTAATCTAAAATATTTTTCTTTTGGATATTTAGCAACAATGAATAAGATATTCACATATACTTTACACTGGCATTCTGGTTAAGGCACAAACTCTGTTTTGAGAGGTGTGCCCATTAAAATGGCAATGCTCTCTACCTGGACTTGATATAGTTATGAATGTAATATATCCTCAGCATCCATGACAATCTTATAGAATGAGGATTTGTACGCAAAACTTCAAACTGGAGTAAATGAAATGACTGCACAAGAAGATTTTTGCAAAGTTGCATTCAAACCATGTGGTAATGATATATAATATTTATGCATATTAGATGTAAATGGTATTGCGTTACATCTCTACTTGTTCAAATCATAATGCATATCTAATCAAACACAAAACCAAGGAAGTTGAGCTATGACAGCATAGTTCCAAAATGTGTACCATGAATGGTCCTGAGTGTTATTTTGGGATGTGTAGTAACATCTTATGTTCAGAGGTGAAAAATGTTTTACTGCTGCATCTGAATAAAGCATAAAGACAATGGATTTCCCCCAGAAATACTAGTTATTTGGTATGTGAGGCAAATCGAGAATTAAAAGTTGAGAAAATATGATCACAGTGATCTATAGTGCTAGAATTAAAAAAAAAACCAAATACAGATGTGGTGGTACATGCGAGGGATAGAACAAATAATTGAGTATTAATTACCAATGAATGACCTCATGAGGTAGCAAACAGAAGACACAGTAAGGTGGGGTATGAATTGATGACAGCAGGGGACCTACACCATCTTCTTATACCTATATGAATACAAGCATATCTGTACTATTTTTCTAAGCAGAAAATGAACCTCTCTGATGCAATATTTTGCAGGACTTGGCCTCAAATGGATTTATCTTTATGAGTAACATAACAGCATAAATGTATCATGCGAATCTATGTACCATTAGTGAACACAAGCGTTGGAAGCTACGTCTACACCACATTGTTGTGTACAACACTAGTTAAGTATTCTACCGTCCCATATATGCCATTTTATTACCATAACCAAAACCCATATCCCCATCCATTCTATAAACAAACTGTATTTAATGAAGCATACGAGTGTTAGATATACATGCATCAAAGCTATTGGCATATGCTTGTAAGCACAATAAAAGTAATCACAGAACCTGTGACACTTTTTAGGAAGCAATTTGGAAATATTAATAAGTTGCAAAAAAAAAAACACTTTAGTGAATTTAACATGCAGGGCTAGAAAACAGAAATATAAAATCCCATAAACGTTTATCTGCAACTAGACAAAAAGAAAATTTAGATTCACAGGACTAGTTAGTTGTTCTTAAGTGTTGTGTTAAGATGCACACTGCCTGTTCAAATGTCTTGTCCAGCAATCCTGATTCATCTACTAAGTAATACAAATATAAGAATCACAAAGTAAAACAAAAGAATAATTCGGCAAATCAGTATAATAAGAGAGAATATTTCAAAGTAATTTTATTAAATAATTTTTCCGCTTAAACTTTTTTTTTTAAATAAAAAGGCACTTGGGTATCTTTGCCGGATCCACATTTTCCTTTTTAGTTTACAGTAATTGTAAAGCAAGTGTTCACCATATACTATGAAAAGTTTATGATAGCTTATTAAATTATTCTCTTTTCCCTTTATATCAATCATATAAACAATGGACATGTGGATTCAACGTCACAATTCCAATGTTAGGTAATTAACACAATTAATATGCATTAATTATATTTCATCCTAACTACTTACTTGTTTGTTATTTTGAGAAAAGCAGCTGATTAATTGCTCCCTGGCCTAAATGATCAGCTGTAAGACATTTAGAGTAAACATTATTAACATGCTTTCAATGCCTGCAATGACATGGATAGCTCACTAAACAATGTATCTATTGGCAGAAACTAACCAGAGCACATTTAGTTTATTTCTTAAAAAGTGTGAAAACGAGTAAGGGGTCATTATGCTATGCCTTAAAATTTAGAGGATGACAATTATATCAATTTAGGAATCAGAATATTATGGGGTTTTCATACCAAAAATGATTAATATGGCATTCATGTTATAATTACATTATGGAATAGATAGGTGTACATGTAATGTGTGTTTTCCTACCCCAACACCATCTTGAATGCAACTTTAAAATTTCACATGGGTATCTGGATGATTCCTGGCTTGACTCTGTATAAACAAGACTTATTGGCTTACGGTGTATAAACCTAATGATGATTAGCTGCATATTTGATCCTTGTTTAGGACAAATAATGAGGAGGAACTGCATGCTTTAGATAAAAGCCCCAGGAAGGTTATAGCTTGCATCTCTCTACTATATTGCCCATTTTCATCTGCTGTAGTCTGATTTTTTGTGATTGGCAAGTGCCATGATTAGTGTTTCACACAAGTCAGTGAGTGGGCCTGTCTAGGAGGCAAAAAAATATAAAATCTATTGGCTGAGATTCATGATTTGAGCTTTTTTTTTTCTTCTGTTGCATATTCTTGGAATACATTATATTGCTTGCTTTATGGGCTTTATCTACATCATGAAATCAATATACTGCACATTTACATACCTAATACAAAGCCAATCACCCAGATACCTGAGCCAACAGATAAACTAAATGAAGGAATCAAAATATTGATGCAACCTGCAATGCTGCTGCATCAAGCTCTAAAAATGCTATTAAACAGCATCTGATCTAAGCGGCAAAGTGCTCAAATAGTTAATGTAACGCATATAAGCAAATGTGTTAGTTCCTTATCCCCTGTAATAAAGGATTTAACCACTACCTAAATCAAAGGAAAGACCCTCAGTTACCTTAAAAAAAGTATTACTATGTCTCTGTACAACTAACTGAGATTTTTAAAGCACTACCAAGTCACAATAAGTTACAAGAATGCTGCAAGGTTATTTGCAAATTTCTCCAATTCATAAACCTTGGTTTGGCATATCCCAGAGATCAACTCTACCTATATTATTTATTTTAGTGTTTAGCTGTTCTTCCTGTATCTGGCTTCTTATTTGATCAAACAGGCTCTAAATTGTGATAAGCTTTGACATAATTTACAACTTTAATTCTTCTTGAACACTGATGTAAAACAACATTCCACTGAGTCACAGAAGCTAGCATATTTAGATTTGTGAGATATTAAAAAAACAGAATTTATGCTTACCTGATAAATTACTTTCTCTTGCGGTGTATCCAGTTCACGGATTCATCCTTTACTTGTGGGACATTCTCATTCCCTACAGGAAGTGGCAAAGAGAGCACACAGCAGAGCTGTCCATATAGCTCCCCCTCTAGCTCCACCCCCCAGTCATTCGACCAAAGGTTAGGAAGAAAAAGGAGAAACCATAGGGTGCAGTGGTGACTGTAGTTTAAACAAAAAATTTTTTACCTGACTTAAATGCCAGGGCGGGCCATGGACTGGATACACCGCAAGAGAAAGTAATTTATCAGGTAAGCATAAATTCTGTTTTCTCTTGCAAGGTGTATCCAGTCCACGGATTCATCCTTTACTTGTGGGATACCAATACCAAAGCTTTAGGACACGGATGAAGGGAGGGAACAAGACAGGTACCTTAAACGGAAGGCACCACTGCTTGCAAAACCTTTCTCCCAAAAATAGACTCCGAAGAAGCAAAAGTATCGAATTTGTAAAATTTGGCAAAAGTATGCAGTGAAGACCAAGTCGCTGCCTTACAAATCTGTTCAACAGAAGCCTCATTCTTGAAAGCCCATGTGGAAGCCACTGCTCTGGTAGAATGAGCAGTAATTCTTTCAGGAGGCTGCTGGCCAGCAGTCTCATAGGCCAAACGGATGATGCTTTTCAGCCAAAAGGAAAGAGAGGTAGCAGTCGCTTTCTGACCTCTCCTCTTACCAGAACAGATAACAAACAAGGAAGATGTTTGTCTGAAATCCTTAGTTGCTTGCAAATAGAACTTTAGAGCACAAACTACATCAAGATTGTGCAACAGACGTTCCTTCTTCGAAGAAGGATTGAGACACAGAGAAGGAACAACAATTTCCTGGTTAATATTCTTGTTAGAAACCACTTTAGGAAGAAAACCAGGTTTAGTACGCAAAACTACCTTATCTGCATGGAACACCAGGTAAGGTGAATCACACTGTAAGGCAGATAATTCTGAGACTCTTCGAGCAGAAGAGATAGCTACCAAAAACAAAACTTTCCAAGATAACAACTTAATATCTATGGAATGTAAAGGTTCAAACGGAACCCCTTGAAGAACTGAAAGAACTAGATTTAGACTCCATGGCGGAGCCACAGGTTTATAGACAGGCTTGATTCTGACTAAAGCCTGTGCAAACGCTTGAAACGCTTGTGTAAAAGGATAGACAGAGCAGATATCTGTCCCTTTAAAGAACTAGCCGACAATCCTTTCTCCAATCCGTCTTAGAGAAAGGACAATGTCCTGGGAATCCTAATCTTACTCCATGAGTAACCCTTGGATTCACACCAACAAAGATATTTCCGCCATATCTTATGGTAGATTTTCCTGGTGACAGGCTTTCTAGCCTGAATCAGAGTATCTATAAACTGACTCGGAGAAACCACGCTTTGATAGAATTAAGCGTTCAATCTCCAAGCAGTCAGACGTAGAGAAACTAGATTTGGATGCTTGAACGGACCCTGTATTAGAAGGTCCTGCCTCATTGGTAGTGTCCTTGGTGGGGCAGATGACATGTCCACTAGGTCTGCATACCAAGTCCTGCGTGGCCACGCAGGCGCTATCAAAATCACCGAAGCCTTCTCCTGCTTGATTCTGGCGACCAGACGAGGGAGAAGAGGAAACGGTGGGAAAACATAAGCCAGATTGAAGGAGCAAGGCGCTGCTAGAGCATCTATCAATGCCGCCTTGGGGTCCCGGGACCTGGATCCGTAGAGAGGAAGCTTGGTGTTCTGACGGGACGCCATCAGATCCAACTCTGGAATGCCCCATAGCTGAGTCAGCTGGGCAAATACCTCCGGGTGGAGTTCCCACTCCACCGGGTGAAAAGTCTGACGACTCAGAAAATCAGCCTCCCAGTTGTCTACTCCTGGTATGTGAATTGCTGAGAGATGGCAGGAGTGGTCCTCCGCCCACCTGATTATTTTGGTTACTTCCTTCATCGCTAGGAAACTCTTTGTTCCCCCCTGATGATTGATGTAAGCTACAGTCGTGATGTTGTCCGACTGAAATCTGATGAATTTGGCCGCAGCTAGTTGAGGCCATGCCTGAAGCGCGTTGAATATCGCCCTCAGTTCCAGATGTTTATCGGGAGAAGAGATTCTTCCCAAGACCATAAGCCTTGAGCTTTCAGGGAGTCCCAGACTGCACCCCAGCCTAACAGACTGGCGTTGGTCGTTACAATAATCCACTCTGGTCTGCGGAAACATATTCCCTGAGACAGGTGATCCTTAGACAACCACCAGAGAAGAGAAACTCTGGTTTCCTGGTCCAACTGTATTTGAGGAGACAAATCTGCATAATCCCCATTCCACTGATTGAGCATGCATAGTTTCAGTGGTCTGAGATTTATCCGAGCGAAAGGGACTATGTCCATTGCCGCTACCATTAATCCGATTGCCTCCATGCACTGAGCTACAGATAGCCGAGGAAAGGAATGAAGAACTCGGCAAGTAGTTAAAAGTTTCAACTTTCTGACCTCCGTCAGAAATATTTTAATTTCTACCGAATCTATTAGTGTTCCTAGGAAGGGAACCCTTGTGAGTGGGGACAGAGAACTCTTTTTGATGTTCACCTTCCACCCGTGAGACCTCAGAAAGGCCAATACAATTCTACCACCACATTCACTTTACCCTCCCGTAGAGAGACCCTAGTGCTTAGAGCCAGCAAAGAGAATGACTGGGGGGGTGGAGCTAGAGGGGGAGCTATATGGACTCTGCTGTGTGCTCTCTTTGCCACTTCCTGTAGGGAATGAGAATATCCCACAAGTAAAGGATGAATCCGTGGACTGGATACACCTTGCAAGAGAAATGTTCATCATCTCTACAACTGTGAGCATATTTATACATACAGAAAAAGTGTTTGCTCAGGAACAAACAGCTCAATAGCTTGTTATAATCGTCATTTACCACCTGGGAGCAGCCTCTTTTAGCCCAATAGTGCTTTTGACAAAGAACTTTCTTGAAGTACATCAGTCTGATTACGCCTAACAAGGTCAATCCAGCCCTGAAATACAGGCCAATCCTTCTCTAAACAAGGAACATGGCAACCCCAACTGTTTAGGCCTTCTTTGGGCCTCGTCATTGACGTGCATATTCCTCTATGCACATTGGACAAGGAGTCCGCGTCTGGTTTCCCCATCACCCTTTGGTCAGACTTCCCCAGGGTCATATTACAAATACATATAGAAAGAGAATTGCTCTTTCCGGAAAGAACAGCTCAGTAGCTTGTTCTATGGCGATTTACCACCAGGGAGCAGCCTCTTTTAGCTCAATTGTTCTTTTCACAGAGAAGAATTCTCCTGAAGTATATCAGTCTGATCCCACCTAAAGAGGTCAGTCTAGCCCCAAAATACCAGATTTGATCATTTTGGCCTTGTAGGCGAGGTGCAGCCATATTTCTCTGAGCTCATTGGGAAAGGAGTAAATCTCTGGTTTCCCTCATCACCATTAGGGCTTCCCCAGGGTCATATTGCAAATACAAACAGAAAGAATAGCACTCTATCAGGAAGTCTACCTAAGGGTGATGGGGAAACCAGACACGGACTCCTTTGCGCAATGTGCTTAGAGGAATATGGCTGCACCTCACTGACGAGGCACAGAAGGCTAAAACATACATCTGAGGTTGCCATTTTCCTTGTTCAGAGGAGGATTGCTTGGGGCTGGACTGACATTGCTAGGCAGGATCAGATATACTTCTGGAAAGTTCTCTGTGAAAAGCGCAATTGGGCTAAAAGAGGCTTCTTCTGGGAGGTAAATCCCATGGAATATGCTACTGAGCTGTTGCTCATTCCTGGGAGAGCACTTCTCTTTTTGTATGCATGTGCACATATTTATGTTTGTGGCATATTATATAATATATATTCCTCATTTCTACAACTGTGAGATTATTTAGATTTGTATATATATATATATATATATATATATATATATATATATATATATATATATATATATATATATATATATATATATATATATAGATACACACACTTTTTCATGGTTTACTAGGATTTCTAAATTGCACTGAAAAGCACTGGGGTGAACTAAAATATGGCCTCATTTGAAAAGGGTGATTACAAATGCCATACATTTAAATTAGAAACAGTTTTACAAATTTGAGAGTTCTAGTAAAATATTTACATTTATGAGAGAAGAACAAGACCGGTCAAATAAAAAAATTAACATGACTAATGCAAAATCTTAAGTAATACATTTCATAAGATAGTTTTTAAACTTTTAGAAATATTTTACATAGCAACATTGTCATAGCACTCTTCCTTCTCTCCAGAGAGAGCATGTGATTTTTAAACCACTTTCTAATTTACTTTTATTATCAAATGTTCTATGCTCTTTAGGTATCTTTTGTTGAAAAGCAGGAACGTAAACTCAGGAGAGTGTCCATATGCTACAGCACTAGATATAAAATCAATATTTCATGAAATGTAGTGCGTTAGACACCTACATAGGAATCTCTTCAACAAAGAATTCAATGGGAACAAAGCAAATTTGATATTGGAAGTAAACTGGAAAGTTTTTTTTTTTTTTTTAAATGGTATGCCCTTTCTGAATCACAAAAACATTTTTGGGCTTCATACCCCTATTAGGAGGCTTAAAAAGTTAATTAAAGTAAAAAAATTGTTCCAGATAAATAGAAGTGTACTTTAAGAGCCAATAAAAAAAATATGAAACACATATGTTTGTTTGTTTTATATAGTTTTTATTTAAGTAAAATTTTATTATGTAGAATAATATTAAATTCTAGGAGCCATGGCGCCAAAAATGTGTGAAGCCCTGCAAAAGAGCGTTTAACTAAAAAAAAAATCTCACAAAACATTTCAAATTTATTAGCTATAACAGATAAATAAACTTACCTCTTCCCCCTCGGCTATAGCTTTATATTAATATTGTCGAGGTTAACAAACTGGTGCCTACCATTAACATGCCTCAGTAATTCAACATTTTTTGATTTCTGACTTTAATGTTTATTTATAAACTGTGCATTAATATCTGAAAGGAAATATTGCTGCCATAATAATTGTTTTTTATAAATATATTTATTTTTTAAATGTATAGAAGTAATTTCTAGTTTGTTTATGCACATGGAAATCACAGTATGTGTTTAGCATTGTGATTGCGGCTTAGAAATGTGTTGAATTTATATATGTAAATCCAGCCCTTAAATTTTTGTGTGAATCTCAGTACCAGTGAACAAAAACAGGATATCAGTAATTTTGTATCAAAAAAGTAGTTCTGTAGTTCATTAGGTATTTAAAGTGAAGGTAAAGTTAACTGTATCTCAATATATTAACACTTGTCACCCAAATTGAATATGAGTTTCATTCATCACTTTTTGAAATTGTAATTATAAAGACAGTTATTAGCGTTTTTACTCACAATTTTTAGATTTAGTGAAATTCAACCCGTAATATTTTTTTTTTCCTTCTATGGTCACGTTTTATTTTCAGCCTATTGAAATGCTGACCGTTAGGCGGCCGTCAAACAACGTCATCTGCCTCTCATATGATATGCGCATGCGTTATTTGCCGTTGTTCAGTGTGATACAGGCGCGCTCCTACTTTGCAGAAAAAAATTGACACCTGCGCATTGGATACCGGTAAGCATATCACATGCGCATTGCTGAGAGTATTACACATATGCGCATGCGCAGTTCGTTGGATCCGCGTGAACGCGCATTGTTGGCACATATAGAGCGGGTGGGACCGCTCTATACGTCATTGTCAGTAAAACAAGGAAATGGCTGTTGGGAGGAGTCAGGGACCAAACGGTAGGGGAAAATAAGTTGTTTATTATATATTTATATAACCCTTTGGGGGGGGGAAGTTAGCGACGGAGTTATTTAGAATATGACTAACTCAGAGTGTACAGATTTGTAAAACTTTACCTTCACTTTAAGCATGTGTATTTGTACCAACTTTTGTAAAAATGTAAGCAGTATAGAAAGATAAATGCATTAATAGTAACCATTTTCCTGTATAATTTTAAACTAAAAATATAATTAAAAACAGAATTTATGTTTACCTGATAAATTACTTTCTCCAACGGTGTGTCCGGTCCACGGCGTCATCCTTACTTGTGGGATATTCTCCTCCCCAACAGGAAATGGCAAAGAGCCCAGCAAAGCTGGTCACATGATCCCTCCTAGGCTCCGCCTACCCCAGTCATTCGACCGACGTTAAGGAGGAATATTTGCATAGGAGAAACCATATGGTACCGTGGTGACTGTAGTTAAAGAAAATAAATTATCAGACCTGATTAAAAAACCAGGGCGGGCCGTGGACCGGACACACCGTTGGAGAAAGTAATTTATCAGGTAAACATAAATTCTGTTTTCTCCAACATAGGTGTGTCCGGTCCACGGCGTCATCCTTACTTGTGGGAACCAATACCAAAGCTTTAGGACACGGATGAAGGGAGGGAGCAAATCAGGTCACCTAAATGGAAGGCACCACGGCTTGCAAAACCTTTCTCCCAAAAATAGCCTCAGAAGAAGCAAAAGTATCAAACTTGTAAAATTTGGTAAAAGTGTGCAGTGAAGACCAAGTCGCTGCCCTACATATCTGATCAACAGAAGCCTCGTTCTTGAAGGCCCATGTGGAAGCCACAGCCCTAGTGGAATGAGCTGTGATTCTGTCGGGAGGCTGCCGTCCGGCAGTCTCGTAAGCCAATCTGATGATGCTTTTAATCCAAAAAGAGAGAGAGGTAGAAGTTGCTTTTTGACCTCTCCTTTTACCAGAATAAACAACAAACAAGGAAGATGTTTGTCTAAAATCCTTTGTAGCATCTAAATAGAATTTTAGAGCGCGAACAACATCCAAATTGTGCAACAAACGTTCCTTCTTTGAAACTGGTTTCGGACACAGAGAAGGTACGATAATCTCCTGGTTAATGTTTTTGTTAGAAACAACTTTTGGAAGAAAACCAGGTTTAGTACGTAAAACCACCTTATCTGCATGGAACACCAGATAAGGAGGAGAACACTGCAGAGCAGATAATTCTGAAACTCTTCTAGCAGAAGAGATTGCAACTAAAAACAAAACTTTCCAAGATAATAACTTAATATCAACGGAATGTAAGGGTTCAAACGGAACCCCCTGAAGAACTGAAAGAACTAAATTGAGACTCCAAGGAGGAGTCAAAGGTTTGTAAACAGGCTTAATTCTAACCAGAGCCTGAACAAAGGCTTGAACATCTGGCACAGCTGCCAGCTTTTTGTGAAGTAACACAGACAAGGCAGAAATCTGTCCCTTCAGGGAACTTGCAGATAATCCTTTTTCCAATCCTTCTTGAAGGAAGGATAGAATCTTAGGAATCTTAACCTTGTCCCAAGGGAATCCTTTAGATTCACACCAACAGATATATTTTTTCCAAATTTTGTGGTAAATCTTTCTAGTTACAGGCTTTCTGGCCTGAACAAGAGTATCGATAACAGAATCTGAGAACCCTCGCTTCGATAAGATCAAGCGTTCAATCTCCAAGCAGTCAGCTGGAGTGAAACCAGGTTCGGATGTTCGAACGGACCCTGAACAAGAAGGTCTCGTCTCAAAGGTAGCTTCCAAGGTGGAGCCGATGACATATTCACCAGATCTGCATACCAAGTCCTGCGTGACCACGCAGGAGCTATCAAGATCACCGACGCCCTCTCCTGATTGATCCTGGCTACCAGCCTGGGGATGAGAGGGAACGGCGGGAACACATAAGCTAGTTTGAAGGTCCAAGGTGCTACTAGTGCATCCACTAGAGCCGCCTTGGGATCCCTGGATCTGGACCCGTAGCAAGGAACTTTGAAGTTCTGACGAGAGGCCATCAGATCCATGTCTGGAATGCCCCACAGCTGAGTGACTTGGGCAAAGATTTCCGGATGGAGTTCCCACTCCCCCGGATGCAATGTCTGACGACTCAGAAAATCCGCTTCCCAATTTTCCACTCCTGGGATGTGGATAGCGGACAGGTGGCAGGAGTGAGACTCCGCCCATAGAATGATTTTGGTCACTTCTTCCATCGCTAGGGAACTCCTTGTTCCCCCCTGATGGTTGATGTACGCAACAGTTGTCATGTTGTCTGATTGAAACCGTATGAACTTGGCCCTCGCTAGCTGAGGCCAAGCCTTGAGAGCATTGAATATCGCTCTCAGTTCCAGAATATTTATCGGTAGAAGAGATTCTTCCCGAGACCAAAGACCCTGAGCTTTCAGGGATCCCCAGACCGCGCCCCAGCCCATCAGACTGGCGTCGGTCGTGACAATGACCCACTCTGGTCTGCGGAATGTCATCCCTCGTGACAGGTTGTCCAGGGACAGCCACCAACGGAGTGAGTCTCTGGTCCTCTGATTCACTTGTATCTTCGGAGACAAGTCTGTATAATCCCCATTCCACTGACTGAGCATGCACAGTTGTAATGGTCTTAGATGAATGCGCGCAAAAGGAACTATGTCCATAGCCGCTACCATCAACCCGATCACTTCCATGCACTGAGCTATGGAAGGAAGAGGAACGGAATGAAGTATCCGACAAAAGTCTAGAAGCTTTGTTTTTCTGGCCTCTGTCAGAAATATCCTCATTTCTAAGGAGTCTATTATTGTTCCCAAGAAGGGAACCCTTGTTGACGGAGATAGAGAACTCTTTTCCAAGTTCACTTTCCATCCGTGAGATCTGAGAAAGGCCAGGACGATGTCCGTGTGAGCCTTTGCTTGAGGAAGGGACGACGCTTGAATCAGAATGTCGTCCAAGTAAGGTACTACAGCAATGCCCCTTGGTCTTAGCACAGCTAGAAGGGACCCTAGTACCTTTGTGAAAATCCTTGGAGCAGTGGCTAATCCGAAAGGAAGCGCCACGAACTGGTAATGCTTGTCCAGGAATGCGAACCTTAGGAACCGATGATGTTCCTTGTGGATAGGAATATGTATTAAATCCACCGTGGTCATGAATTGACCTTCCTGGATGGAAGGAAGAATAGTTCGAATGGTTTCCATCTTGAACGATGGAACCTTGAGAAACTTGTTTAAGATCTTGAGATCTAAGATTGGTCTGAACGTTCCCTCTTTTTTGGGAACTATGAACAGATTTGAGTAGAACCCCATCCCTTGTTCTCTTAATGGAACAGGATGAATCACTCCCATTTTTAACAGGTCTTCTACACAATGTAAGAATGCCTGTCTTTTTATGTGGTCTGAAGACAACTGAGACCTGTGGAACCTCCCCCTTGGGGGAAGTCCCTTGAATTCCAGAAGATAACCTTGGGAGACTATTTCTAGCGCCCAAGGATCCAGAACATCTCTTGCCCAAGCCTGAGCGAAGAGAGAGAGTCTGCCCCCCACCAGATCCGGTCCCGGATCGGGGGCCAACATTTCATGCAGTCTTGGTAGCAGTGGCAGGTTTCTTGGCCTGCTTTCCCTTGTTCCAGCCTTGCATTGGTCTCCAAGCTGGCTTGGCTTGAGAAGTATTACCCTCTTGCTTAGAGGACGTAGCACCTCGGGCTGGTCCGTTTCTACGAAAGGGACGAAAATTAGGTTTATCTTTTGCCTTGAAAGGCCGATCCTGAGGAAGGGCGTGGCCCTTACCCCCAGTGATATCAGAGATAATCTCTTTCAAGTCAGGGCCAAACAGCGTTTTCCCCTTGAAAGGAATGTTAAGTAGCTTGTTCTTGGAAGACGCATCAGCCGACCAAGATTTCAACCAAAGCGCTCTGCGCGCCACAATAGCAAACCCAGAATTCTTAGCCGCTAACCTAGCCAATTGCAAAGTGGCGTCTAGGGTGAAAGAATTAGCCAATTTGAGAGCATTGATTCTGTCCATAATCTCCTCATAAGGAGGAGAATCACTATCGACCGCCTTTATCAGCTCATCGAACCAGAAACATGCGGCTGTAGCGACAGGGACAATGCATGCAATTGGTTGTAGAAGGTAACCCTGCTGAACAAACATCTTTTTAAGCAAACCTTCTAATTTTTTATCCATAGGATCTTTGAAAGCACAACTATCCTCTATGGGTATAGTGGTGCGTTTGTTTAAAGTGGAAACCGCTCCCTCGACCTTGGGGACTGTCTGCCATAAGTCCTTTCTGGGGTCGACCAAAGGAAACAATTTTTTAAATATGGGGGGAGGGACGAAAGGAATACCGGGCCTTTCCCATTCTTTATTAACAATGTCCGCCACCCGCTTGGGTATAGGAAAAGCTTCTGGGAGCCCCGGCACCTCTAGGAACTTGTCCATTTTACATAGCTTCTCTGGGATGACCAACTTGTCACAATCATCCAGAGTGGATAATACCTCCTTGAGCAGAATGCGGAGATGTTCCAACTTAAATTTAAATGCAATCACATCAAGTTCAGCCTGTTGAGAAATGTTCCCTGAATCAGTAATTTCTCCCTCAGACAAAACCTCCCTGGCCCCATCAGACTGGGTTAGGGGCCCTTCAGAGATATTAGTATCAGCGTTGCCATGCTCTTCAGTATCTAAAACAGAGCAGCCGCGCTTACGCTGACAAGTGTTCATACTGGCTAAAATGTTTTTGACAGAATTATCCATTACAGCCGTTAATTGTTGCATAGTAAGGAGTATTGGCGCGCTAGATGTACTAGGGGCCTCCTGAGTGGGCAAGACTCGTGTAGACGAAGGAGGGAATGATGCAGTACCATGCTTACTCCCCTCACTTGAGGAATCATCTTGGGCATCATTGTCATTATCACATAAATCACATTTATTTAAATGAATAGGAATTCTGGCTTCCCCACATTCAGAACACAGTCTATCTGGTAGTTCAGACATGTTAAACAGGCATAAACTTGATAACAAAGTACAAAAACGTTTTAAAATAAAACCGTTACTGTCACTTTAAATTTTAAACTGAACACACTTTATTACTGCAATTGCGAAAAAACATGAAGGAATTGTACAAAATTCACCAAATTTTCACCACAGTGTCTTAAAGCCTTAAAAGTATTGCACACCAAATTTGGAAGCTTTAACCCTTAAAATAACGGAACCGGAGCCGTTTTAAACTTTAACCCCTTTACAGTCCCTGGTATCTGCTTTGCTGAGACCCAACCAAGCCCAAAGGGGAATACGATACCAAATGATGCCTTCAGAAAGTCTTTTCTAAGTATCAGAGCTCCTCACACATGCGACTGCATGCCATGCCTCTCAAAAACAAGTGCGCCACACCGGCGCGAAAATGAGGCTCTGCTTATGCTTTGGGAAAGTCCCTAAGTAATAAGGTGTCTAATACAGTGCCTGCCGATATTCTTATATCAAAATACCCAGATAAAATGATTCCTCAAGGCTAAATATGTGTTAATAATGAATCGATTTAGCCCAGAAAAGTCTACAGTCTTAATAAGCCCTTGTGAAGCCCTTATTTATAATCGTAATAAACATGGCTTACCGGATCCCATAGGGAAAATGACAGCTTCCAGCATTACATCGTCTTGTTAGAATGTGTCATACCTCAAGCAGCAAGAGACTGCATACTGTTCCCCCAACTGAAGTTAGTAGCTCTCAACAGTCCTGTGTGGAACAGCCATGGATTTTAGTTACGGTTGCTAAAATCATTTTCCTCATACAAACAGAAATCTTCATCTCTTTTCTGTTTCTGAGTAAATAGTACATACCAGCACTATTTCAAAATAACAAACTCTTGATTGAATAATAAAAACTACAGTTAAACACTAAAAAACTCTAAGCCATCTCCGTGGAGATGTTGCCTGTACAACGGCAAAGAGAATGACTGGGGTAGGCGGAGCCTAGGAGGGATCATGTGACCAGCTTTGCTGGGCTCTTTGCCATTTCCTGTTGGGGAGGAGAATATCCCACAAGTAAGGATGACGCCGTGGACCGGACACACCTATGTTGGAGAAATTTCATTTTTTTTGGAGGTGTTTTTTTTTTTAGAATATGTATGAATTATAAAGCGTGGCCCACGCAATTCCATTTGTTACTGCCCTCCATTTAATAAAATAAAAAAGCACACCTAGTTTAAAGCACTAGGTGAGAAACTACAGATATCAAGCTATTATAGCACAAATCAATCTTGCTCAGTCAAAAATCAATATACTTTTATTATTAAATATTTATCTTCTTAGTATTGTTTCACTACAGATCAAGTAACAGAGTTACAAACCAATCCAGTGATCTCAATGTTCAAATGGAGAGATAAATAGGCCCAACATGAAAAAACAACAACATGTTCAACATAAACCATAAAACATCTATACAATGCATAAGAGAAACGTAAGAAGCAAGTACAAGTATGTAAAACAAGCATCTCAAATCCATATGTAATTTGCTATCTTTTCAAAATACTTCCTGCTTTCTAATAAAACACAAAGTAATAATCTTGACAAGTCTTACCAATAGCTTTTTTGAATCTATTAAATACACTGCATAACTCCTACAACCACTTTTTTAAAAATTTTTATTGAGCATATAATGTAACATCCCGAAGCAAAGGTCCATACGTTATTTTTAAAACATTTGCTTTCTAGTATTGCTCTAAGAACCCCACCATTTGAAAGAGCAGGAGGTTCTCTTTCAAATAAGGGGTCTTGGAGGTTTGTAACTGCTAAGGGAATCTGAGATCAAGGGGTTGGAAGAACCTTTCCCCATCCAGCTCCAGATACATCCTGGTTCAGCCCCTTTGTGATGTCATCACGTGCTTACATGAAGTCTGGGAGTGCCGCCCACTAGGCCATCAAACAATCCCCGGCACTTAGTGCGGGGGATCACAACAAACAGCGTTTGATCCACGATCCCCCAACGACAAAAAGCGTTTGATCCGCGATCCCCCAACATGACATCAAAAGTAGATTAAAGATTGTGCACTTTTAGATAATGGAAGTGAACCGGAAATTTGTTTAAAATTATGTGCTCTATCTAAATCATGAAGGTTTAATTTGGACTTTACTGTCTCTTTAAATATTCCAATAATAAACTAATTATATATATATATATATATATATATATATATATATATATATATATATATATATATATATATATATATATATATATATATATATATATATATATATATAAAAATAAGTTCAGGATAGACAAGCACTCCAGAAATCCAGTTCCAATGCCCAGGGTGCAACAGATAAGTAAATAGAAAATAATGAGGAGTGCACTCGCCAGGACTTTTCAGAAGTTTAATTCCAATATGTGAACGTTTTCGGGGGGTTAGCCCCTTCTTCAGACATACAAAGATACAATATTGTATCTTTGTATGTCTGAAGAAGGGGCTAAGCCCCCGAAAATGTTCACATATTGGAATTAAACTTCTGAAAAGCCCTGGCGAGTGCACTCCTCATTATTTTCTATATATATATATATACACATATATATATATACACATATATATATATATATATATACACATACATACACACTGTAAATATATATGTGTGTGTGTTTGTGTGTGTGTACTAAATGCTTTGTAGCCCTAACATTTTACTTTTACCCCTATTTTGGCATTTGAAATAGCTGATTTAGCCTGTGGTATCCCCCCACCTACAGTAAGTTTGTATACAGGAGTCTAGGCTATTGGATAGCCTAAGTAAACACAACCAGCAGAATAAATTACACTGCCAGTGGGGTGCAGGTTAGTTAAGTAATAAAATGATAATTTTCCATTGTTCTCTCTAAGTATTGAGCTTTGGTTTTCCAGACAAATATTAGATAACGAAGCAAATGTGTGTACACAAAGTGATAACATAATGAGATCTGATATTACCTGAAACTCAACCCATTGTAATAGGCTGTGGTTTAAAAGCACAAAACCAGCAACTTCATATACACAAATAAACCTGAAAATGCAACTTCTAATACATTTTATACCCTGCAGCTGGTATAACAAGTCATTGAAAATATATTAATATAAAACAATTTTACAGTGTAACTTTCCCTTTAAGGTCTCAAATTTAAACGCTGGTAATATGTGTGTTTGCAATATCCATGGGAAGCATAAAGTGTACTAAAGGGATGTGGGCCACGCTAAACATTCTCTGGTAATTCTACTTTACAATGGACTTGTAAAACCAATTTGTTCATTAATCCTACAACGGTTCAGCGATAATCTGAATCTAGGCCTATATCGCCTCTCGTTTTTAGAATAGGAGTTGTAGTGTTTGTGGCTCCTCATTGTCTGATATTCAAATGTCAAGCTCCATTCCTTCTCCTGTACCCCAACATAATCCATTTGCAGCACAGCCCTTGTTCATTACTAGCCTGAGGAAGCTGTAGGGAGTGGTTTCATGAAGAATTAAACTTATAGGGACTGGAGCTATTACTTTATTAATTCTAAAGAGTATGCAACCTGGACTGTAACAAATAAATTAACACTTCTCAGTAGTAAAATCTCAGCTTACTTTTTTCTTACTTTTTCAATTAGAGAGCAAACTGTCAGAACTGCTGTTAAAGGGTGAAAAAACAACAACTGACAAGTAGCAAGGACCTCAATCCACAAGTTAGTTTAAAGGGACACAACCTAATTATTTTCTTTCGTGATTCAGATAGAGCATGACATTTTAACTTTCTAATTTACTCCTATTGTCAAATTTTCTTCATTCTCTTGGAATCTTTATTTGAAATGCAAGAATGTAAGTTTAGATGCTAGTCCATTGTTGGTGAACAACCTGGGTTGTTCTTGCCGATTGGTGGATAAATTCAACCACCAATAAAAAAAGTGCTGTCCAGAATTCTGAACTAATAAAAAAGCTTAGATGCCTTCTTTTTCAAATAAAGATAAACGAAGAAAAATTGATAATAGGAGTAAATTAAAAAGTTGCTTAAAATTGCATGCTCTATCTGAATCACAAAAGAAAAAATTTGGGTTCAGTGTCCCTTTAAGTTTTCATCTGCTCTTTTAACCTACAACCAGTTATAATGTCATTGTAAGGTATATAGGCTAATCAGTCTAAATACAATACAGGTAGCCCTTGGTTTACACCGGTTCAATTTTCCCCACTTCAGAATAACAACCTTTTTTTTCAGTCATGTGACTGCTATTGAAAAGCTTTGGAAAGCAGTGAACTAATTAAAATAGCCAGTAGGTGGAGCTGTCCGCTTGTTTTGCAGCAAAGTTATGCAACTTAACAGACTGAAATTGATCTGTGAACACAGAGCAGACATTAGCTATCAAGCAACAAGATCTAGCAGGCACTTCCCTATTATCTTCCTGTCCAGCTGCTTGAGTTGAGGGTGCCTAACTGCTTATTGATTACTGCAGATTGAAATGCATAGAATAGGTGCAGACCCAATATTATCTAGCATGCGAACAATGCATAGAACTGATTGCCGAAAAATGCAAGTAAAACAACGTTTTTGTTCATTAAACTTAGTTTGATGATGATACAATCTATATTATTAGGTTTATAATGCTGTTTAGCATTTAAAGTCTTCATTTCAAAGCTTTAAAAATAATGTATTAGATGTTACTTATGACAATTTTGAGAGGGGTCTGGAACCTAACTCCCTCACTTACATTATAAACTGGGTTTCAATTTACAACCATTCCTCCTGGAACCTAACCCTGGCGTAAACGGAGGGCTACCTGTACATGAGATTATTTATAGTAAGTGCCGTGCATCACAAAAAAATAGGAGGGAAATGCAAACAACAAAGCATTATCCTAACAGATTTTAGGGACATAAAATTGCATTTTTTATGGTACTCCAGCTGTGTATGTTGGAAGACTTTATATGCCTCCTGGTCACTTTTTGCATGATATGTCAGTAAAGCTACCTGCAGTTTGTAGTACAACATTTTACTTTAGCAACATCTACTATGTTAGCCAGGACAAAAAGGTACTTCTATATAAATACACTTACCAGGCCAATTATTTCAGCTTTAATAGTTCTTGTTTGCCACATTTATATAAGGAAATGGGAAAGCTTTGACAAACGAAGGGTCACTATCTTATATGGCTTAATATGATTAACTTTAGAAATTGTGTAAAAAAAATAAATGGTGTAAGCTATTTGTTGAAACTAGTCATAGATGCATGAGTAATAAGTTAACAAAATGTAGGAACTAGATACAATTCCCACTACCTACTGCTCCTTTGCCAGCACTAAGAAAACTGTCATCAATCGTAATATATGAGCAACTATTCGTCAAACATACAATTCCACAATTCTTAAAAGGGAAATGAAACCCCCCCTCCCACAAAATGATTTTGAGATTCAGATATAGCGTACATTTTTAAACGACTTTCCAATGTACTTCTATGTTGCTTCATTCTTTTGGCATCCATTTATTGAAAGAGCAGCAATGCACTACTGGGAGATAGTTTAACACACTGGGTAAGCCAATGATAATAGGCATATATGTGCCTCCATCAATCAGCAGCTAGTTCGCAGCTCCTGAGCTTACCTAGGTATGCTTTTCAACAAAGGTTACAGAGAGAAAAAAAATCACATTAGATAAAGGAAATACATGGAAAAGGTGTTTAAAATGATATGCTCTACATGAATCATGAAAGAAACACTTGGTAGCATATCCCTTTAAGTGATTTATTCTAATTTGTTATTTCATATTCAGAACTTTGTTTGCAACATTTGATTGCAGTGACAATTGACCAAATAACATTTTTAAAACAAACAATAGCATAACAGAATCATAACAATAAATATCTAATCAAACTAGCATGGAAACAATATTTTCCACAAGCATGAGAACTCAACAACTGTAATGAAAATCTAATGTCTATTAGAAATATATCATCTTCTTCATGGTTGAGTTAAAACAATATACAAGTTAAAATCCCATTTAATTAATTACTTAAGTATGCATTTGCATTTTGCTAAATTATATAATGATTATAAATACACATGAATAGATAAAAGTGGAAGTAAATCCTTGTTGATGCTAGTAGACTCAAGAGGAAACATGGACAATTTAAAATAAATGTTCAAACGTCAAACTGGGCCAAATTATAAATCCTCATACTCTCATATCACTGCAAACAAATATCAAATAGAATAAGACACCCATAGAACAAGAGGGTATTGGTATTCAAGCAACTTTTAAAGAATGCAGTATTACTGCACTTAAAATTAATAGAAACGTATGGCTCACACACAGTAAATTATTAATTATGTCAGTAGTGTACATTTCAAAGAAAATATTTTCGACTTACAAATTAATTGCACACTACAAATTAGCTTTACATTCTAGTAAGAAACGTTCCTACCACACTCTGTCTGGACTGCCTTTTTATTTTGTAATGACATATTCATGTGCAAAAAAACTTGATAGATTTAAACAATGCAGATAATAGGCCAGATTACAAGTTGAGCGCAAAATATCGCTTCCGCTCAACTGAGTAATACCAGTGCACGCAAATGTGAAACATGGCATGAGAACTAGCGCAATGAAGGTGGTAAGTCACGCATACATACAGTGGATATAAAAAGTCTACACACCCCTGTTAAAATGTCAGGTTTCTGTGATGTAAAAAAATAAGACAAAGATAAATCATTTCAGAACTTTTTCTACCTTTAATGTGACCTATAAACTGTACAACTCAATTGAAAACCAAACTGAAATCTTTTAGGTAAAGGGAAATAAAAAACTAAAATATGGTTGCATAAGTGTGAACACCCTTTTATAACTGGGGATGTAGCTGTGTTCAGAATTAAGCGATCACATTCAAAATCATGTCAAATAGGCGTCAGTACACACCTGTCATTATTTAAAGTGCCTCTGATTAACCCCAAATAAAGTTCAGCTGTTCTAGTAGGTCTTTCCTGACATTTTGTTAGTCGCATTCTACAGCAAAAGCCATGGTTCGCAGAGAGCTTCCAAAGCATCAGAGGGATCTCATTGTTAAAAGGTATCAGTCAGGAGAAGGGTACAAAAGAATTTTCAAGGCATTAGATATACCATGGAACACAGTGAAGACAGTCATCATCAAGTGAAGAAAATATGGTGGAACAGTGACAATACCAAGAACTGGATGTCCCTCCAAAATTGATGAAAAGACGAGAAGAAAACTGGTCTGGGAGGCTGCCAAGAGGCCTACAGCAACATTAAAGGAGCTGCAGGAATATCTGGCAAGTACTGGATGTGGTACATGTGACAACAATCGCCCGCATTCTTCATATGTCTGGGCTATGGGGTAGAGTGGCAAGACGGAAGCCTTTTCTTAATAAATAAATAAAAAACATCCAAGCCCGGCTAAATTTTGCAAAAATACATCTGAAGTTTCCCAAAAGCATGTTGCAAAAGGTGTTCTGGTCTGATGAAACCAAAGTTTAACTTTTTGGCCATAATTCCAAAAGATATATTTGGCGCAAAAACAACACTGCACATCACTAAAAGAACACCATACCCACAGTGAAGCATGGTGGTGTCAGTCCAATTCAAAATCTGTGGGGTGATCTGAAGAGGGCTGTGCACAGGAGATGCCCTCACATTCTGACAGATTCAGAGTGTTTTTGCAAAGAAGAGTGGGCAAATCTTGCCAAGTCAAGATGTGTCATGCTGAAAAAATCATACCCAAAAAGACTGAGTGCTGTAATAAAATCAAAAGGTGTTTCAATAAAGTATTAGTTTAAGGGTGTTCACACTTATGCAACCATATTATTTTAGTTTTTTATTTCCCTTTACCTAAAAGATTTCAGTTTGTTTTTCAATTGAGTTGTACAGTTTATTGGTCACATTAAAGGTGGAAAAAGTTCTGAAATGATTTATCTTTGTCTCATTGTTTTACATCACAGAAACCTGCCATTTTAACAGGGGTGTGTAGACTTTTTATATCCACTGTATATATTTATGCGTTTATATGTGTATATACACATATTAACCTTTTAACGCCGTTATGCCGTTCTATTCCGTCATATTTACACTGGGCTTTAAAGCCGTTATGACGGAATAGAACGTCATATCAAACGGCTGTCCTGAAGCCTTCTGCGCTTCAAGGACTTGATCGCGGTCTGGAGGGCGTTCCTAGGGTTGTAGGGACGCCCCCCAGATGCGATCCAATAATTGAAATCTCGCGATCGTATGCACGATCGCGTAGTTTCAATTTGTCTACATCGGAACAGGTGTTCCGATGTAGACACTTTAACCCTGTCACGAAAGGGTTAAACACAAATATATGTATATAAACATATACATAAATATTTACAAAAATAAAAGTCCCCATAGACCACAATGTAAAAGCATTTTTCAGTGCCGTTTTTTTCCAACATCCCACACCCGCTACTTTTAACTGCTTATAACTGCTGTTATATATATTTTTTTTTTAAAAAGTTTTTTTAAAAAAAAAAAAAACCTTAACACAACACTTTATTTTGGGGCAACTGGGGGGACATTTAAAAAATTAACCAGAGATCTGATATCTGAGTGCTAATTGCTACCATGAGCTTGCGATAGCAATAACTAGCCACTTGTAATGGCTGGTTATTTAATAAATAATTTAGCGCTCCTCTTGTAATCTTGCCTAATATATTTTGATCTTGATAATAGTCCCTGAAGAGAGCCTTGAAAATGTATGCAGCCTACATTTGTTGCTTCATAGTTTGTTTATAGCATTAGACTATAAAAAAAAAAAAAAAAAAAAGTAGAAAAACAAAATTTTTTTGGAAGAACCTGGTAGATTTGGAAAGGCTTTGTGTTTGTACAGATCACTTAAGGAAAACTATTTCTGCTACGAATGTGTAATTATAGATGAGAAAACTTTATCTACAGTACTATGGTTTATATAATAATAATTATGTTAATGAGCAAAAACTTAACGGTCCAAACAATGTACAGAAAGAAAGTCATATAAAGCAAAACTGGCTTTCATTCCACTGAACTGTGTTGGTAAGGTTGATACATTATATCTCAACTTAATGGAAATCTATTATTTAGTATGTGAACTCAAAACAAAATGAGCTAAACTTAGGAGCAGCCCACTTTAATGCAACCACCAATTACATTATAAATAATACAGAGCTAAAGTAAATGATAAATTAGCACTAGCTACTTCTATATAGAAGTAGCTGTCAGTAGTTTGTGAGACTTGCACATTATTATAACTTGCATAAGGTCTAAGATATGCTTACAGTAATTATAGTATTCTGAAGGGAATATACACATATCTATTTCAAAGAAACATTCCAGACTCCCATTATATTTTAAAAAGAGTTTAAAATTTGGAGAGCAGCAGTCCCTTCCATCTATTGGCACTGGTGAGCATCCAATTGATATCTGCAATACTGTTAGTGTCAATGAAGTATAATCCCCTAATTGTAGTAATGAAAATAATATGTAAACACTTCAGTGCTCATTCTGAACGACTGTTCAACTGTATAAATCTACTGTAAAAAATAGACAAAGCAAATAGACTGGTAGTTTAACAACTAACACTAATTACAAATGATATCAGAAGCCTGGTAGAGTGCAGAGGCAAGGATCTGAATGATTTAATACATTCTGTGCAGATCAGTTATACTAATTATAGTATAAAACTCACTTGTTAAGCTCTAATTAGCAAATACAGACAGTGAGGTTAGAACTAAGTCTTCCCAAACAGAAGGGGAAATGCAAATAAAATACAAACTGTACAGATTATGCAATTCCAGATCATTTAGCTATATGACATTTTAATCCCACCATATGCTGGGCCTTTAATCACTGTCTAGTAAACTAGAATTTAAGCTAACTTGTCATTTTTAAATCATTTGGATGGTCGTTTTTAGAACATCTAGTATTCCTAAAACATTACTCAAATTTATTTTCACTTAAGCAAGCCACTATATGCCCTTGTTACAAAACCGGGAGAAGGGTACAAATGGTAAACTTGAAGAAACCACCCTAAAAACTGATTTTAATAAAACAAGGGAGGTACTAAGTGTTTGCAACATTAATAGGTCCAAAGAGAAATATACATACTTTGCATTAAGGATGAAAGCAAAACATATTAAAGTTCAACTTGCAATAAATTAAGGATTAACATAATGCTCAGGTGGCCCAGTGCATATGCCATAACTTTTACTGATCAGTCCTTCAGTCACTTTCTAAAACATGCCATTATCTATTCTATTCCTGCAATGGTCAAAATAGATCAATAGGAAAGTTCACCTGCAGCGAAGTGGCAGCAAATGAGGTTAATCGTCAGTGGTTTAAAGTGCCAAAACTACAATAACAGTGACATACATTTTAACATGCAAAAACTAACATTATTAAAACACATTAAAAAAAATATTCAAGTGAACTAAAAACCACCACTGGCAAAGCTCATGTGGGGCCATTAGGTTCAGGTAAATTAAAATTTCACATATAATGAAAACTGGTGAGTCAAACAAACATATGAGAGAACATAAATTAAAAAAAAGAAGAAGCAGATGATGTAAATATGGAAATACCTCAGCTGAATTCAACCTGTCATAGTGTGAATAAGATTTAAAAAAGGCAGATAAACAGCACTCTAAACTGTTCCCTGTATAACAAATCAACTGTCGGCACTCTTGTCTGTGTCTTTGGAGTGAATAGTGTACATAAATGTTTGGTCAATGGTAAAGTCTGAGGGCAGATTGCCCCGATGCACTGCAATATGTTCGCCCATGAGGTTCAGTGTAGAGCTGTAATGTCCACATACAGTACACCTGTACATCAGGGCCCCTGCATGCGTCTTTAGATGGCACTTGATGGTAGAACGGCCGCGGAAGAACTTGTGACACACCTTGCACTGATACGGCTTTTCCCCAGTGTGAATCCTCCTGTGGTAATTGAACTCACTGGTGTGTGAGAAGCATTTTCCACACACCTTACATGTATATTTGCTGTGGCCTGTCTGTCCTGCAAGTGAATGCTCATCAAATGAAAATTCCTCTGGTGCTTTTCTCTTAGATTGTGCCAAATGGGTTAGAGGGAATTCAGAAAACCCTGGGCGATCAGATGGGATGCTGCCACAATGGTGCTGTGTCAGATGCTGTCGGTGTGCTGACTCAGACTTAAAGGCCTGTGAACATAAGTGGCAGCGAAATAGGGGCTCATCTAAGCTTTGGTGGACAGCCATGTGCTTTTCTAACAGATGGCGGTCCAGGAAGCTACTAGCACACAGTGAACAGGAGAAGACAGATATAGACATGTGAGAAAAGACATGCCACATCAGGCCACAAAGTGATGGGAGACGCAGTTCACAAAGTCCACAAGTTAGCCCCTTAGGGTTAAGATGTTCTAAAGCATGGGTGCGTACAGAGTGAAAGTCACGTGACATGGTCCTGTGACAGGCTGCACAAGGTAACTCTGCACATAGAGTACCAACAAATGTATTTACCTCTCCTGGCAGAGGCTGTCCTGGATGCACAATTATATGATGTTCTGATGCTGCCCCTTCCTGACCCCGATGAAGAGTGAGCTGCCACTGACTGAAGAACTTGTCTTCACAAATATCGCAGGAGAATAAGAAGATCCCTATATGTGACAAAACGTGGGTAACCATAGCACTCCTGTCATGGAAGCGAGTCTGGCATACCTTACAGCTGCCAATCCGTAAATCCACATGCTCCCGTGCATGTTGCCGAATGTGCTGCAAGTTAGGTTCCAGCACTTTCTTGCATACTTGGCAAGGCATAGCTTTCTTACTTCTCCCTTCTCCCTGACCAAATAGGAGTAGCTCATCCTCACTGCCATCGCTAAGTTCAATAATTTCTCCTGAAGGACCAGAATCCTCATCTCCACCATCATCAAACTGCAACTCATCCTCTTCTAATTCATCTAGATGCAAATCCCCTATTGCCTCAAATCCTCCAGCAGATTCTTTTGCATGTCCACTATTAGGAGTATCCCCAGAAAAGTATCCAGTTTTACTGTAGTCCCCATTTTGTTCTGCTTTGTAGGGCTGGCAGGTACTTGTGGGAGCAAAGCCAGAGTTTACTGAGCAGTGAGAGGACTGGTACCTCACTGAGGTACTTTGCTCTTCATTTTTTGCTGACAGTGGGAAACTAGGGGGCTGGTGTGTACTTGCCTCTTGATCTTCACCTTTAAAACCACCAATAGCATCATCCTGACCAATGAAATTTTTATCAATAGAAGGAAGGTGGTTACCAACACCATTTCCTTTTAATTCTCCTTGGTTCTGTTCTGTGGATGCAGCACTTAATGTACTTAAACGTCCTTCACTGGAGGACACAGAACATTGGTTCTTATGGTTGGAGGAGCCTTCTAAATCGGGAAAAGTTGAATGGCAAGCCCTAAGCAAATCCTCCATACCAAGTTTCTCAGCAACTTCATATATGACTCCAACATTGATTAGGTCCGTAAACAGTTCAGAAGTATATATAAAGCTTAAAACTTTCTCAAAATTAGCTGGGGTGATAAAATCCACCACATAGGTGCGTGCAACATCCAATTCTGTACTTAAGAAGAGTTTCTGGAAATACGCAGCAGCAGAGCCAAGAACAGCTTTATGAGCAGCAAAGGAGCGGTTCCCCACAACAATGGTGACGTCACATAGTGTCTCTGACAAACGTGATTTGTTAAGCTCCTTCAGCAGGTTATAAGGGTGGTCACTGCTGTTAAGCTTGATCCGCATACCCATCTTTGGTGATCTGAGAAAGAAGGGAAGCCTTGTTGTGACTCCTACCGATAAAGAGGCAATTCATCCCCCTTTTGACGAAGCAATATGAAATACCTTTAAAAAAAAAAAAAAAAAAGTTATAGGTAATTCTAATTTCATTACTTGAGAACATAAACAATATGCAGAACAGAATATATTATTTAGGAAGATGCTATAATTTATATAAAGTGTTTATACTACAGCAGTGATATTGTCTCTAAAAAGTAAGTGCTGCTAAAGAAAATTATGTTAAAGCAAAAAGTAGGAAAGTTGGATAAGTTTTTTACTATTTGTCTACGGTTGTCCATAAAATAACATACGCATTAAATGTGGAAGCCAAAGCAATGGTTTTATGTATGAAGTACGTTTAGTTCCTTTAGTTTGCTCACCAGCCTTGCGAGTGAAAAAATGTTCACTGTGGTCGTTCACATGAAAAGCTTGACACCACTGTATAGAGAAGAGAAAGAAATAAATTTAGATCAGTGAAGTGATTGAAACCTTGGGACATTTAATGTATAAGCAATATGCATGAATAACAAAACAGGTTGACAGGCAGATTCTTCTTGATTAAAGAGACAGCCCATTGCAGAATTTATATTGTTTAAAAAGATAGATAATCCCTTTATTAACCATTTTCCAGACTGCCCCATATATTAGTTCTTTTGACAGACTTGCATTTTAGCCACAATGCACAATGTTATTTATATCACCCCCAAGGCAGAGCACTGTGCAATCTCATCGCATAAAACGTACCGTGTATGCAGAAAGAAATGGCATACAGTCAAAATATAAATGCACATCAGGGATGCGCAATTCCTATCGCCCGACGCCCGGGACATGCAGTTTAATGTGTTTTATTTTTACATTTAGCCCTGCTGCGGGCAAGTAGACTGCAGCAGGGATAACGCTTTTTTTTGTGCTATTAGCACTGGGAGCGGGAGGAGCAGGGTTACACAGAGCAGCCAGGTCAAGTGCTTGCAGACAAGGCAGCTGGTGGGGGGGGGGGATCTCCTTGTTAGTACCTGCACACTGACACTTGCCCCTCCCTCCATAGCGCGACACTGGAGTGCTATGTTTTCTGATATGTATCAAGTGTTTAGCATAGGGAATGCCAGGCTTTTGTGTTTAGTATGTTTGCAGGATGGAATGCCAGGCTTTTGTGTTTAGTATGTTTGCAGGATGGAATGCCAGGCTTTCAGATGA
Organism: Bombina bombina; assembly: GCF_027579735.1. Taxonomy (NCBI): domain Eukaryota; kingdom Metazoa; phylum Chordata; class Amphibia; order Anura; family Bombinatoridae; genus Bombina; species Bombina bombina. The sequence continues at coordinate 1,002,003,794 of NC_069501.1, forward strand.
GTAGAGAGTTTATATTTTGAACAATAATGTTTTTTGGGCACAGGTTATGATCATTTCTTGACTCCAGAAGGCACCACAAAGAGACAAAAAGAAAGGGGTTCATGCACTATAGTATTAAAATTAGAAATGTATTATTAAAGTCTAAAACTGGTTCACGTTATTAGCCAGGAAACTGAGGGGGGGGGGGGGGTATTTACATGGTTTAGATGTTTTCACCGAGTGGTTTTCCTCTTCCCTACTTGGGATTATTTTATTCATGTTTTAGACTTTCCCTTTCTTTATTTGTGGTGCATTGTGTTGGATATACAGTTGCAAGAAAAAGTATGTGAACCCTTTGGAATTATATGGATTTCTGCACAAATTGGTCATAAAATGTGATCTGATCATCATCTAAGTCACAACAATAGACAATCACAGTCTGCTTAAACTAATAACACACAAAGAATGAAATGTTGCCATGTTTTTATTGAACACACCATGTAAACATGCACAGTGCAGGTGGAAAAAGTATGTGAACCCTTTGTTTTAATAACTGGTTGAACTTCCTTTGGCAGCAATAACTTCAACCAAACCTTTCCTGTAGTTGCAGATCAGACGTGCACAATGGTCAGGAGTAATTCTTGACCATTCCTCTTTACAGAACTGTTTCAGTTCAGCAATATTCTTGGGATGTCTGGTGTGAATCGCTTTCTTGAGGTCATGCCACAGCATCTCAATCGGGTTGAGGTCAGGACTCTGACTGGGCCACTTCAGAAGGCGTATTTTCTTTTGTTTAAGCCATTCTGTTGTTGATTTACTTCTATGCTTTGGGTCATTCTCCTGTTGCAACACCCATCTTCTGTTGAGCTTCAGCTGGTAGACAGATGGCCTTAAGTTCTCCTGCATTTTTCCTTCGATGATAGCAATCCATCCAGGCCCTGACGCAGCAAAGCAGCCCCAAACCATGATGCCCCCACCACCATACTTCACAGTTGGGATGAGGTTTTGATGTTGGTGTGCTGTGCCTCTTTTTCGCCACACATAGTGTTGTGTGTTTCTTCCAAACAACTCAACTTTTGTTTCATCTGTCCACAGAATATTTTGCCAGTACTGCTGTGGAACATCCAGGTGCTCTTGTGCAAACTGTAAACGTGCAGCAATGTTTTGTTTGGACAGCAGTGGCTTCCTCTGTGATATCCTCCCATGATATCCATTCTTGTTTAGTGTTTTACGTATTGTAGATTCGCTAACAGGGATGTTAGCATTTGCCAGTGACTTTTGTAAGTCTTTAGCTGACACTCTAGGATTCTTCTTCACCTCATTGAGCAGTCTGCGCTGTGCTCTTGCAGTCATCTTTACAGGACGACCACTTCTAGGGAGAGTAGCAGCAGTGCTGAACTTTCTCCATTTATAGACAATTTGTCTTACCGTGGACTGATGAACAGCAAGGCTTTTGGAGATACTTTTATAACCCTTTACAGCTTTATGCAAGTCAACAATTCTTAATCGTAGGTCTTCTGAAAGCTCTTTTGTGCGAGGCATCATTCACATCAGCCAATGCTGGTGCGTGTTTTTTATAGTGCAGGGTAGCTTTAACCAACACCTCCAATCTCATCTAATTGATTGGACTCCAGTTGGCTGACATCCTATTCCAATTAGCTCTTGGAGAGGTCATTAGTCTAGGGGTTCACATACTTTTTCCACCTGCACTGTGAATGTTTACATGGTGTGTTCAATAAAAACATGGCAACATTTCATTCTTTGTGTGTTATTAGTTTAATGTTTACTAAGCATTATACTTCTACAGTGCCAATATTTAATTGCTATATAATATTAACTCCAGAAAGACCATGAGCATCTGGCAATTCCCTTTAAATTTGTGCTCGCTAATAGACTAGGTAGAACATAGTATAGTTTCTAGATTACGAGGCTCCTTTCGTTCAAGTATTTAAAAAGTTACTTTAGAACAGAATTGTTCAACCTAAAACCTGAGAGCCAGAATGCAGCATCCCCAAATATTTTATTTGGCTGCCCTAATCTAGCCTAGCAGGCGATACTTCAGGTGGTGAGCTGGCCCTGAGGGGTCGTGTCGTGCACGCACAATGCTGACAAGGCAGTCGGGGGATATCCTTGTGAGTACTGTCACAGACCGGCTCCTGCAGACTGACACTGCCCTGATCTAGCCCAGCAGGGGATACTTCAGGTGGTGAGCTTGCCTTGAGCGGTCACGATGTGCACGCACAAAGTTTTTAAAACATTTGCTAGGGTAGGAAGAACCAGCTGTACATATGTATTTTTAGGGACTTTTTTTGTTGCGCACCAACACTGTCAGTATTTAGCGCGGCTCCATGTAACATGTTCTCGGTTCACACAGTTGCAGTATGATGATAGGGCTGTGGATGAGGGAAATTCAGAACGTTTAGAACCTTGATGTACTCTGCGCCAGTGCAAGCCATTCCCTCCATTAGTCTGAGCTGCAGCGTGCAGGAGCAGCAGACACAAGCTGGTGAGGAGCGGCCAAACCCTGCAGAGAAAGAGCTAAGTATATGCATCACTCCCTATCTGAAAGCTAGCTAGGACACTCCACCCCAGCGGTTACTCCAAAGTTAACCCTGTGAGTGACACATGTAATAAAATAAAAATGACATCTCCATACTATAATCCAGCCAATCCTTCCTTTGCAGACATTGTCTAGCATTTTTTTCATTAAATTGCATAAAATCTTTTGATTGTTATGACATGTTCCTAAAACGGACAAGAAACCCCCAAACAGTTTGAAAGCATTAGAAAGTATGAATCACATAAAAATGAATTGCTCTCTATGAGCAGATATTGTTAAGTTTTTTTAGAATTTAACCCCTCTATTGGGCTCACTAAGGTCTACCTGGGTAGGATATTTAGCCATACACATACATCCCACACTAGCACAATTTGATGCCGGTTATGTCTTTGCAGACAGCTAGCTCCCACAAGGCAACCTTGGATATGGGGCTGACAGTGTGTTGTATGAGTGTGTGTTTTGTATTAGTGTGTGTGTTGTATGAGAGTATATGTTTTGTATTGGTGTGTGTATGTTGTATGAGAGTATATGTCTTGTATTAGCGTGCGTGGTGTGTATTAGTGTGTGTGTTGTATGAGGGTGTGTTTTGTATCAGTGTGTGGTATGAGAGTGTGTTGTATGAGAGTATGTGTTTTGTATTAGTGTGTGGTATGAGTGTGTTGTATGAGAGTATGTGTTTTGTATTAGTGTGTGTGTGGGTATAAGAGTGTGTTGTATGAGAGAATGTGTTTTGTATAATATTTAACTCCTTAACGAGTGACGATGTACAGGGTACATCCTACAAAAAAACGTTCCTTAACGACCAACGACATACCCTGTACATCATGTGTTTCAAGCGGTGGAAGTAATCCTGATCGCTTTCATCCGCTTTCAAGGTATTGCTGTGATGCCTCGATATTGAGGCATCACTGCAACACCTTTTTTCACACTGATGCAGAGAGAGCCAGTATGTGGCCCTCTCTGCATCAGCCAGCGATGCTGCCGATCGGTGGTGGGTGGGAGCCATTGTAGGGAGGTGGGTGGGCGGCCCATCGCTGGCGAATTTCCGGCCAGCAGTGGGAAATCACTCTCGGGTGCACACGGAGGCGTGTGCATGCCCGCGATCTGGCCGTTCAAAGTCGTGGGAGAGAGTGGTGGGAGAGGATGGTCTGAGAGGAGGGAGAATAATGTTTTGAAAGGGATCTGGGAGGGGGTAGTGTATTAAGGGGGGCAGCTACACTACAGGAAAAACATAATTTTTGTAAGAACTTACCTGATAAATTAATTTCTTTCATATTGGCAAGAGTCCATGAGCTAGTGACGTATGGGATATACAATCCTACAAGGAGGGGCAAAGTTTCCCAAACCTCAAAATGCCTACAAATACACCCCTCACCACACCCACAATTCAGTTTAACGAATAGCCAAGTAGTGGGGTGATAAAGAAAGGAGTAAAAAGCATCAACAAATGAATTTGGAAATAATTGTGCTTTAAACAAAAAATCATAACCACCATAAAAAGGGTGGGCCTCATGGACTCTTGCCAATATGAAAGAAATTAATTATCAGGTAAGTTCTTACATAAATTATGTTTTCTTTCATATAATTGGCAAGAGTCCATGAGCTAGTGACGTATGGGATATCAATACCCAAGATGTGGAACTCCACACAAGAGTCACTAGAGAGGGAGGGATAAAGTAAAAAACAGCCATTTTCCGCTGAAAAAAATAATCCACAACCCAAATTATAAATTTATTCTGTAATGACAAGAAAAACTTAAAACATCAGCAGAAGAATCAAACTGAAACAGCTGCCTGAAGAACTTTTCTACTAAAAAATGCTTCTGAAGAAGCAAATACATCAAAACGGTAGAATTTAGTAAATGTATGCAAAGAGGACCAAGTTGCTGCTTTGCAAATCTGATCAACTGAAGCTTCATTCTTAAAAGCCCACGAAGTGGAGACTGATCTAGTAGAATGAGCTGTAATTCTCTGAGGCGGGGTCTTACCCGACTCCAAATAAGCTAAATGAATCAAAAGCTTTAACCATGAAGCCAAAGAAATAGCAGAAGCCTTCTGACCTTTCCTAGGACCCGAAAATATAACAAATAGACTAGAAGTCTCCCTGAAATCTTTAGTAGCTTCAACATAATATTTCAAAGCTCTTACCACATCCAAAGAATGTAAGGATCGTTCCAAGGATTAGGACACAAGGAAGGGACAACAATTTCTCTACTAATGTTGTTAGAATTCACAACCTTAGGTAAAAATTGAAAAGAAGTCCGCAAATCCGCCTTATCCTGATGAAAAAACAGAAAAGGGGATTCACAAGAAAGAGCAGAAAGCTCAGAAACTCTTCTAGCAGAAGAGATAGCCAAAAGGAACACCACTTTCCAAGAAAGTAGTTTAATGTCTAAAGAATGCATAGGCTCAAAAGGAGGAGCCTATAACGCCTTCAAAACCAAATTAAGAGTCCAAGGAGGAGAAATTGATTTAATGACAGGCTTAATACGAACTAAAGCCTGTACAAAACAGTGAAAATCAGGAAGTTTAGCAATCTTTCTGTGAAATAAAAACAGAAAGAGCAGAGATTTGTCCCTTCAAGGAACTTGCTGACAAACCTTTATCCAAACCATCCAAGAAACTAAGATTCTAGGAATTCTTAATGAATGCCAAGAAAATTTATGAGAAGAACACCATGAAATGTAAGTCTTCCAAACTCGATAATAAATCTTTCTAGAGACAGATTTATGAGCTTGTAACATAGTATTAATCACTGAGTCAGAGAAACCTCTATGACTTAGCACTAAGCGTTCCATTTCCATACCTTCAAAATTAATGCTTTGAGATCCTGATGAAAAATGGACCTTGAGACAGTAGGTCCGGCCTTAACGGAAGTGGCCAAGGTTGGCAACTGGACATCCGAACAAGATCCGCATACCAAAGCCTGTGTGGCCATGCTGGAGCCACCAACAACACAAACGATTGTTCCATGATGATTTTGGAGATCACTCTTGGAAGAAGAAATAGGCGGGAAAATGTAAACAGGATGATAACACCAAGGAAGTGTCAGCGCATCCACTGCTTCCGTCTGAACATCCCTGGACCTGGACAGGTATCTGGGAAGTTTCTTGTTTAGATGAGAGGCCATCAGATCTATCTCTAGAAGACCCCACATCGCCTGGATGTAAAGTCTGTGACGGCTGAGATAATCCGCCTCCCAAATGTCTACACCTGGGATATGAACCGCAGAAATTAGACAGGAGCTGGATTCCGCCCAAGCAAGTATCCAAGTTATTTCTTCATAGCTTGAGGACTGCGAGTCCCATTCTGATGATTGACATATGCCAGTTGTGATATTGTCTGTCTGAAAGCAAATGAACTGTTCTCTCTTCAACAGAGGCCAAAACTGAAGAGCTCTGAGAATTGCACAGAGTTCTAAAATATTGATTGGTAATCTCGCCTCTTGAGATTTCCAAACCCCTTGTGCTGTCAGAGATCCCCAAACAGCTCCCCAACCTGAAAGACTTGCGTCTGTAGTGATCACAGTCCAGGTTGGCCGAACAAAGGAAGCCCCTTGAACTAAACGCTGGTGATTTAACCACCACGTCAGAGAGTTTTGAACATTGGGATTTAAGGATATTAACACTGATATCTTTGTATAATCCCTGCTCCATTGATTCAGCATACAAAGCTGGAGAGGTCTCATGTGAAAACAAGCAAAAGGAATCGCATCCGATGCTGCAGTCATGGAGGCCTAAAACTTCCATGCACATAGCCACTGAAGGGAATGACAGACTGAAGGTGCCGACAGGCTGCAACTAATTTCAAACGTCTCTTGTCGGTTAGAGACAGAGTCATGGACACTGAATCTATCTGGAAGCCTAAAAAGGTGACCCTTGTCTGAGGAATCAAGAAACTCTTAGGTAAATTGATCCCCCAAATATGTTTTTGAAGAAACAACACTAGTTGATTTGTGTGAGATTCTGCCGAACGTAAAGACTGAGCTAGTACCAATATATCGTCCAAATAAGGAAACACTGCAATACCCTGCTCTCTGATTACAGAGAGTAGGGCACCAAATTGTTGGACCTGTTGCTAGACGAAATGGAAGAGCAACAAATTGGTAATGCTTGTCTAGAAAAGAGAGAATCTCAGGAACTGATAATGTTCTGGATGAATCGGAATATGAAGGTATGCATCCTGCAAGTCTATTGTAGATATAGAATGTCCTTGCTGAACAAAAGGCAGAATAGTCCTTATAGTCACCATCTTGAAAATTGGTACTCTTACATAACGATTCAAAATTTTCAGATCCAGAACTGGTATGAATGAATTTTCCTTCTTTGGGACAATGAATAGATTTGAATAAAACCCCAGACCTTGTTCCTGAAAAGGAACCGACATGATTACCCCTGAAGACTCCAGGTCTGAAACACACTTCAGGAAAGCCTGAGCTTTTACTGGATTTGCTGGGATACGTGAGAGAAAAAAAATCTTCTCACAGGAGGTCTTACTCTGAATCCTATTCGATACCCTTGAGAGACAATGCTCTGAATCCATTGATTTTGGACAGAATTTATCCAAATATCCTTGAAAAACCTTAATCTGCCCCCTACCAGCTGAGCTGGAATGAGGGCCGCACCTTCATGCGGACTTAGGGGCTGACTTTGGTTTCTTAAAAGGCTTGGATTTATTCCAATTTGAGGAAGGCTTCCAATTGGAAGCAGATTCCTTGGGGGAAGGATTAGACTTTTGTTCCTTATTTTGACAAAAGGAACGAAAACGGTTAGAAGCCTTAGATTTACCCTTAGGTTTTTTATCCTGAGGCAGAAAAACCTCCTTTCCTCCAGTAACAGTTGAAATAATAGAATCCAACTGAGAACCAAATAAATTATTTCCTTGGAAAGAAAGAGATAATAGTCTAGACTTAGATGTCATAACAGCATTCCAAGATTTAAGCCATATAGCTCTTCTAGCTAAATTAGCTAAAGACATGGATCTAACATCAATTTTGATAATATCAAAAAGGGCATCACAAATAAAATGATTAGCATGTTGCAGTAAGCGAACAATGCTAGATATGTCAGAATCCAATTCTTGTTGCGCTAAATTCTCCAACCAAAAAGTTGATGCAGCCGCAACATCAGCCAAAGAAATTGCAGGCCTGAGAAGATGACCTGAATATAAATAGGCTTTCCTTAGATAGGATTCAAGTTTCCTATCTAAAGGATCTTTAAAAGAAGTACTATCTTCCATAGGAATAGTGGTACGTTAAGCAAGAGTAGAAATAGCCCCATCAACTTTGGGCATCTTTTCCCAAAAATCTATAGAAATTGCTGCTAAAGGATACAATTTTTTAAACCTTGAAGAAGGAATAAAAGGAGTACCTGGCTTATTCCATTCCTTAAAAATTATATCAGAAATAGCATCAGGAATAGGAAAAATCTCTGGAGTAACCACAGGAGGTTTAAAAACAGCATTTAAACGTTTACTAGTCTTAATGTCAAGAGGACTAGCTTCCTCAATATCCAAAGTAATTAACACTTATTTTAACAAAGAACGAATATACTCTATTTTGAACAAATAAGTAGATTTGTCAGTGTCAATATCTGAGGAAGGATCTTCTGAATCAGATAGATCCTCATCAGAGGAGGATAAGTCATTATGTTGTCGGTCATTTGAAATTTCATCAACTTTATGAGAAGTTTTAAAAGACCTTTTACGTTTATTAGAAGGCGGAAATGCAGACAAAGACTTCTGAATAGAATCAGTAACAAATTCTTTAAAATTCATAGGTATATCATGTACATTAGAAGTTGAAGGAACTGCAACTGGCAATGTACTATTACTGATGGATACTTTCTATGCATGTAAAAGTTTATCATGACAACTATTACAAATGACATTCGGAGATATAATTTCCACAATCTTACAACAAATGCACTTAGCTTTGGTAGAACCGATGTCAGGCAGCAAATTTCCAACAGATACTTCTGAGGTAGGATCAGATTGAGACATCTTGCAAAATGTAAAAGAAAAAACAACATATAAAGCAAAATTATCAATTTCCTTATATGAGTTTCAGGAATGGGAAAAAATGCAAACAGCATAGTCCTCTGACATAGAAAAAGGCAAGAGGCAAATAGCAATGGGGTAATAAATAAATGAAAAATTTGGCGCCAAGTATGACGCACAACGTAACTGAGAAAAAATTTTGGCGCCAACAACATCTGTAAATGACACCCTTGCGTCACTAACGGCGCAACCATGTGTAAGACTCTGCGTCAACTACGACACTGGAAATAACAAATTTGCGTCAACGGACATACTTTCGTGCCCAAAAAAATTTCGCGCCAAGAATGACGTAATAAAGTCTAGCATTTGGGGCACCCGCGAGCCTAGTACTGCCCGCAATTTGTAAGAAAAATGTAGTCAATCAGAAAAAAAGACTAAAACCCCAGGTAAGAAAAAATATTTAATATGTTTATTTTCCCCAAATATGAAACTGACAGTCTGCACAAGGAAATACATGAACCTGACTCATGGCAAATATAAGTACAATACATATATTTAGAACTTTATATAAAAGCATAAAGTGCCAAACCATAGCTGGGGTGTCTTAAGTAATAAAAAAAAACATACTTACTAAAAGACACCCATCCACATATAGCAGATAGCCAAACCAGTACCTATGAAATAGACCCCTGTTAGGGAAATCATTGCATTCAATACAATTCACATCCCTCTAACATTCGCTGTACTCTGAGAGGAATCAGGCTTCAAACTGCTGAGAAGAGCATGTCAACGTAATTTACTCCCATTATCAAATTTTCTTTGCTCTCTTGGTATCTTTATTTGAAAAATCAAGAATGGAAGCTTACAAGCTGGCCCATTTTTATTTCAGCAACTAGGTTGCGCTTGCTGATTGGTGGATACATTTAGCCACCAATCAGCAAGCTGTACCCAGGTGTTGAACAAAAAATGGGACGGCTCGTGAATACTTTTTCAAATAAAAATACCAAGAGAACGAAGAACAATTTATAATAGGAGTAAATTAGAAAGTTGCTTATAGTGATGCACCAAAAAGCAAATTCTGGACCGAAACCAAACCCGAAAATCCATGATGCACTTGGCCGAAAACCGAAACCAAAAATGCCTTTTTTTTTCAAATTATTTTCAAATATTTTTTTTTAGTTTTTTTTGCATAATTAGAAAATTTAATGAATGATTCGGAATTGAAAACCTTCTAGCCAATAAAAAAAGTCCACACTTTTACTGAAAGTAACACACTAAAATTTGACAAAAATATCTTTAAACAAAAATATCCTACACAATAATTTTACCAAGAAAAAAAACAGGCAAAAATGATAATGCCATTTTTGGCCAAAATGTTTCTGCAACCAAAATTTTTTTGCATCCCTACTTAAAACAATATTAAATATCAATATACAGGTAGCCCTCAGTTTACGCCGGGGTTAGGTTCCAGAAAGAATGGTTGTAAATCGAAACCGTTGTAAATTGAAACCCAGTTTATAATGTAAGTCAATGGGAAGTGAGGGAGATAGGATCCAGGCCCCTCTCAAAATTGTCATAAGTAACACCTAATACATTTTTTTTTAAAGCTTTGAAATGAAGACTTTAAATGCTAAACAGCATTATAAACCTAATAAAATAATCACACAACACAGAATATATAATTAAACTAAGTTAAATGAACAAAAACATTTGTTAAACCGCATTATAAACCTAATACAATAATCACACAACACAGACTTTACTTGCATTTTACTGTAAACAGTTATTTCTATGCATTCCAATCTGGACAGATTTATAGACAGGAAGATCTTGTTCCTTTGAAATCTGCTCGATAGCTCAGGTCTGGTTAAACTGATTAATTTCAGCTTGCTCGGCTTTGCTGCAATACAAGCGGACCGCTCTACCTACTGGCTATTTTAATAAATGCACTGCTTCTCAATGCTTTTCAATAGCAGTCACATGACTGGAAAAAAAGGTTGTTATTCTGAAACGGTGTAAATTGAACCGTTGTAAAGGTAAACTTTGATGAATGAAAGCCTGTTTTTTAGAAATACTATTTAAAAACAGGGGCACTTTCATTCATCAAAGTTTACAAAGCAGCCGTTTTGATTAAAAACTTACCTTTTTTTCTTTTCACAGCCAGAGCAGCTTCCCCCACCTGGATTTCCTCTCTTCACACGTCAGCAATGACTAATCCGGCTTCCTCCAATCATGGCTTTCCCCCCCAGGGTAGTCATTGCCTGAGGCCATGCTGTTATTGGAGGAAGCCGGATTAGTCATTGCTGACGTGTGAAGAGAGGATTTCCAGGAGGGGGAAGCTGCTCTGGCTGTGCAAAGAAGAGAGGTAAGTTTTTAATCAAAATGTCTGCTTTGTAAACTTTGATGAATGAAAGTGCCCCTGTTTTTAATAGTATTTTTAAAAAACAGGCTTTCATTCATCAAAGTTTACCTTCACGTTAATGGAGAGAAAAAGGATATATAATATGTGTGGGTACAGTAAATGAGTAAGAGGAAAATTACAGCTGAACACAAACACCACAGAAATGTAAAAATAGTCCTGGTCCCAAACGGTCAGAAAACTGAAAAGTGCTGTAGTCCTTAAGGGGTTAAAGTATTGCTCTGTCCCAACCCAGCTACTTTCCAATCCTACCCAGCGTGCAAACGTTTCTGTGGAGAACACTGAAAGGGATATGAAACAAAACACATTTTTTACGATTAAGACAGCGCATACAATTTAAAAAAAAAAGTTTCCGATATACTTCTTTTAGCAAATTTGCTTTGCTCCCATGGTAGTCTTTTGTTGAAGCGATACCTAGGTAGGCATCTGGAGCACTAAATGGCAGGAAATAGTGCTGAAATCTAGTGCTCTTGCAGATGGATAACATTCTTGCAAAACTACTGCCATATAGCGCTCCAGACACGTGAATACTCCTGAGCTCAAGTCTCTGCTTTTTAAAAAAAAGATACCAAGAGAACGCTGAATATTTGATAAAAAGTAGTAAAGTGGAAAGTTGCTTAAAGGGACAGGAAACCGCAAAATTGTCTTTCGCGATTTGGATAGCACGTACAATTTTAAACAACTTTCCAATTTACTTCTATTATCAAATTTGCTTCATTATCTTGTTATCCATTGCTGAAGGAACAGCATTGCACTACTCTCAGCAAGATGAACACATCTATTTAGCCAATCACAAGAGCCAGCAGCGAGACTGCAACATTTTAGCAAGTCTTCCGAAGACCCGCGCTATTATAGCCAGACAATCACTTAACGACCAGCATCTTACAGGGTACGTCACTGTCGTTAAGTGGTTAAAATCATATGCTCTCAGAATCACAAAAGAACAATTTTGAGTTTCATGTACCTTGAAGGTGTGTACCTTTAAAGACCCCTTGAAGGACACTATTTAGAGCCCTGCCACTTTGTTTTTATTTATTGTGCACTACCGCTTATGGATTTAATAAGGGTATAATTTTTTATTGTTAGATAAAATATATATATATATATATATATATATATATATATATATATATATATATATATACACACACACACACACATACATACACTGTATATATTTATGTATTTTTGTGAAATTTTTGCACATGCTCAGTGGGAGCTGGGGTCTCAAAGTGTGCCTATAAAAATATTCTGCACATTTTGATAATAGAAGTGGATTTGAAAGTTGTGTGTACTATCTGAATGAAAGTTTATTTTGAATTTAGTGTTGTTCATTCAACTGAAAAGTCAGAACCAAAGTTTTTTTTGGTTTTTTTTTTTTTGCTTATATGCAGCATGTGCCTGCACGAAAATACAGTGACACTTATAGCTTCCCTGACTCTGCCAGTTTGCAACACAGCACCCACCCATGCACAAAAGTAGCATGATTATGCACTAAAAAGGGGTTAAACACATAGTTAACGTATCTCCAAAGAAGCACTACTATTCAACTCCAGAGCAGAACACAGCCAGTGATTAGCAGTTACAGATATAACTTATGTCCCTTTAAACATTTCCATAGCTAAAATTCTGCCTTCATTAAAAGAATGTTTATATTTTTTTTCATTCACTCATTTTAAAGTGCTGAACACCCACTTTTTTTTAAACTTCAAGAAACGTTAGGAAATATGAAGCTAAACCTATGAACATATCAGTAATTTTTTTGTAACGAAATTGTCCTTTTACTATAATTGAAGCAAAATAGGTAAAGCAGTTCCACAGTGCATCACACATACACACAAAACTGCATTCATTTTAAGATGTTATCCATGTAATGTTCTTAGGTGATATTTAAGTAGTAATCAAGTAGTACTATACAATTTAGGAGTAATAAGATAAATAACAGTATCCCTTCTATATTAAAAATATGTGAGAATGAAACTTTATACGCATAGTGCACTTTTTAAAATCACCTGTGAGAATACGGCGACTCACAAAAGCACAGTAAGTCATTTTTTTAAATATATAATCTCAATATAAACAGTACAAAAACATTGAGACGGGGGTAAACACTTTCCCACATAACAATGTATTTGCTAAACAGGTGAGGAACTATAAACCCATGAGGTAAACAAAACAAGGAAATGAAAACCGAGTCCTCACCGAAGTCTCCTCGGTGTCGTCCCGGCAGGGCACACAAAGGCAGCTCGGTGCATCCGGCCTCCGCCGCTGATAACGAGTAGAACGAATCCATGCTAGAAAGTCACTAAACACTAAACCAAGCTATCATCAAGCTGCGACATCTATCGGCGGGAGGCTGATATATCTAATCTAAACAGGTTAGCAGAATCTCATCCTATCCTTGGACAGGATTTGGTCTAAAAGCATTGATACATTCGATTTGAAGATATCTTCCTGCTGATCACCAACGCTTAGCTCAAATATAATGTGGTTCTGTCAAATTTAAAGCACTGAAATGTTCTTTAAATACTTAAATAGCCATAGAAAATATATTTTAAACGACATAGAGTATCTATAAACAGCATTGCTATGCCTTGTAAAAGTAGATCATTTAAATGTAAACTAGATTGATGTAATAAAACTGCAATAACATTATTTTAAAATGTTTAGTGATACTTTAATTTCAATATATTTCTAAATAAGTTAAGGTATATTTGCTTAATATAAACAAGGGTTTGGAACAATTGTCAGTACAGCCCGTACAGAAGCAGCAGGGAAGCCTGCCCGACAGCCTACCTCTACAGTGTCTAATGGAACAGCTGTTACTGAGGCCAGTCCGAGGTTTTTGTTTACAGTGCTGCTTAGAGTGCTGTACATATATCAAACCATTGCTTTGTCACTCTAAATCAAAAGTGCCCGAAATATAGATTATGGTCTGTCATTTAATAGCTAACTCACATCACAAGATTGATTTGGGACATCATCTAATTTACCCATCGCTAGAAGGTTTCATATACACACACACAAACCACACATCCACACACACTATACTTTTTTTTTCCTTTTTTTTTTTATAAATATACATATTCACCAGCCAGTTGAAATATTGTCTGGTTTTACCTGATCAGATGCAAATATGAAAAGGAATACTAGAAAAATTTGGTTCCTAAAGGAGATAAAGAATTTAAAACCTCTAATCCAAAACATATCAAGCAGTTCAGTCTATGCAGATAATTATATTCAGAATATAATTTTGGACAGACAGAAAATTGTTAAGGAAAAAAAAAACATTTTGCATGCTTGAACTATAAAGAACAAAATTTAAATATATAATACTGTGAGTTTAAAAATGCCTGTAAAATAGCCTTTAATGATTAACGTTAGAATGTATTTTCAGATTAAGTTCTCTATAAAATATTTTTCAGCCAAAGCATTAAAGTGATGGTGAACCTGAACTTATCAAATGCCATGATATATTTAATCTCTGCTATTAAAAAGTATAAGTGTACTTTTTTTGTTTTTAATCCATCTGTGAAAGGGTTAAATTACTGCATAAAGTAATGCTTCTTTTGCAATGTTATGCCGGCCCACTCGGATGAACTCTTTTTTTTTTAATGACAATTCCAGTGAACATCCAATCAATGCGTGTGTCATTTGACAATCTTGAAGTCCAACCCCTTTAAAGCCCTTAGAAAGCCTTTGTAGAAAATGGGTGGGACTGCTTTATACATCAAAGCCCAGCCAAAAGAAGAAATTAAGCTGGGTGGAGGAACAGACAATACCAATTAGGATTAAAAATATTTTATTAAAAAATAAATATACACTTTAAAAAAAATAAAAAAATATGTGGTTTTACTTGTAAACTGATATATTTTTTCCTTCAACATTCTTATAGTCTGAAATTAACCATCACTTTAACTTTGTTATGATAGTCACAGTCTATAAAATTATTATCATCAATTGCACATAACTTTTTGAAGCACCAAAAAGGTGTCATCCTCAAAAATATGTAAAATATTTTGCATTCATAACTCTTATAAAATGAAAAAAACGACCCCTGCTTGTCATAGGTAGATAGATCCCATGAACCTCTAGTTGTGTAGGCAGTGCTACATTATTAAAGCCACTGTTCATCACAGTAAAAGGTTTCTTCATAAGAAATTATGTGTTTGTCACTGCATAGTCATTCACTGTCACCTGCATTACATGAAAGAAGAGAGAATGGAAGCCTCCTTTTTCTCTCTATAAAAATATAGCATGAACAGATGTCCCAGTAAAACCTCATCTACACTCTATGAACACTGACCTTATGCCTTTCAGTTAAGCCGGGGCTGCCGGTTACTGCATCTTCTTCTCCTAAGCAAGGGGCACCGGCCATGTCAGTAACATATTTTTGTGTGCTTATTTTTGCTGTAAGAAACACCCTGCACCACTGAAGTGACAGAATGAGGTGATCACTCGCCCATCAGCCTAGAAGGAGGAGTCCAGGACACACATGCTTATTCTAGGGCTAGTCCCACCTGATGACATGCAGAGGCCAGGGTCCACCCGGATCCCCTCCTTGAAACAGTGTCTACACAGAAGAGCAGCTCCTACTTGCTGCAGGGCCGTCTGGCTCCGCCCACTACAGCCCTTCCGCCTATAAGAAAGCCACGTGTGGGAAACACACACAGTGCGGTAGTTTATATAGTGGCTTTCCTTTGCCCAAGTCGCCGGCCTAATTTTATTTTAACCCCTATATATATATATATATATATATATATATATATATATATATATATATATATATATATATATATATATATATATATATATATATATATATATATATATGTAAATAAAATTATATATCGGTATAGATATATTCAGATATATACTGTTTATAAATATATATACTGTATGTATGTATGTATGAATATATATATATATATATATATATGTATATATATAAATATATATACAGTATATATATATATTTATATATACTGTATGTATGTATATATATATATATATATAAATATATATACAGTATATATATATTTATATATATACTGTATATATATATATATATAAATATATATACAGTATATATATATTTATATATACTGTAGATAAATATATATTTATATTTTTATATATATATATATATATATATATATATATATATATATATATATATATATATATATATATATATATATATATATATATATATATATATATATATATAATTATAAATACTCAGAACATATTCCCTTATATGAAGAACATTGGAAATAAAATTATGCCGGGCGACTTGAGCAAAGGAAAGCCATTTTTCTGTGTAAATATTTTATTATATCTTTTCATGTGACAACACTGATGGAATGACACTTTGCTATAATGTAAAGAAGTGAGTGTACAGCCTGTATAGCAGTGTAAATTTGCTGTCCCCTCAAAATAACTCAACACACAGCCATTAATGTCAAAAGTGAGTACACCCCTAAGTGTAAATGTCCAAATTGGGCCCAATTAGCCATTTTCCCTCCCCGGTGTCATGTGACTCGTTAGTGTTACAAGGTCTCAGGTGTAAATGGGGAGCAGGTGTGTTAAATTTGATGTTATCGCTTTCACACACTCTCTCATACTGGTCACTGGAAGTTCAACATGGCACCTCATGGCAAAGAACTCTATGAGGATCTTAAAAAAGAATTGTTGCTCTACTAAAAGATGGCCTAGGCTATAAGAAGATTGCCAAGACCCTGAAACTGAGCTGCAGCACGATGGGCAAGACCATACAGCGGTTTCACAGGACAGGTTCCACTCAGAACAGGACTCGCCATGGTCGACTAAAGAAGTTGAGTGCACGTGCTCAGCGTCATATCCAGAGGTTGTCTTTGGAAAATAGATGTATGGTTGCTGCCAGCATTGCTGCAGAGGTTGAAGGGGTGTGGGGTCAGCCTGTCAGTACTCAGACCATACGCCGCACACTACATTAAATTGGTCTGCATGGCTGTCGTCCCAGAAGGAAGCCTCTTCTAAAGATGATGCACAAGAAAGCCCACAAACAGTTTGCTGAAGACACAAAGGATGGATTGCCCAGGCGCCAACTAACGGAGGTTAGGTGTCAGTGATAGATAAAAAGAGTAAAGGTCAATTTATTATATTACAATGAAATCAGTAAAACCAATAAAACAAATAAAACATTCACAATGCATATCATGGATCCATGATAATCAATTATACAATTGAATAGGGTTATCAATTCAAACAAATACAACCAATAAATACAATGTCTAAAAATACAATGAATGAACTGGCTTCAGATAATCCTGCAAAAAAAGGTGGATCTCGTGGGTTATACACAGATAAAATGTCCACGGAGCAGTGTCCTGGTATAGTGTCCAGTAGAGGATAGTGAGCCACTCTAAATAAATCAATTTGAATAAATCGTGGTGTAATTGAATCCAAAAAATGTGTCCAAAAAATAATTCCAAATAATGATTCCAAATAAAGCAAGTGTGTAGACAAATCAGCTGAGTTGTGAGGGTTATTGTGAAAAATGTCTCTGAAAAAATCCAATAGGTGAAATAGTGTCCGGTAAAATATATAAAAAAATTAAAAGGTGTATAAAAAATTTTTTTTTAAAAGGTGTGTAAAAATATGAACCAAGAAAAAGGAAAATCTGTGAAATATCAATTGATAAGTGTCTGCACAAAAACTGATGTGATGCGATGTGTAGATAAACACAAAACAATATTACTCCAATCAAACGTGTCCAAGTGTTAGAAGGTATTGAGACATTTGTCTCCTTGGTGCAAAGGGTTCATTCACAAAACGGAAGAGAAAACCAAGATGGAAATGTTCCTGTGAAAAGAAAAATAAATCCAATGTGTAGCAAGTTCACAAATATTAGATTCAATGAAATAAGGCTTACCAGTGCAGGTCTACGCGTTTCGGCCCGTGATAGGCCTTTATCAAAAGTCTTGGATTGAGGGTGATATGCTGAGGAGAAGGAAAGTTGGATCCCCATTTGAGCACAAAAGGAACGCCAAAATCTGGAGACAAACTGGCTACCCCGGTCCGACACTATCTCTTTGGGTAACCAATGTAAACAGAAGACCTCCCGGGCAAAAATTGAAGCAATCTCCTGAGCGGTAGGCAGCTTCATCAAGGGAATGCAATGTGACATTTTAGAAACACGGTCAACCACCATAAGCATAACAGTATTGCCATTGGAAACAGGGAGCTCAACAATGAAGTCCATGGAAAGATGTGTCCAAGGATGCTCACCATTTGCAATAGGTTGAAGAAGACCCACAGGAAGACGTCGAGGAGTCTTATTCTGTGCACAAACTGAGCAGGAGGCAACATACACAGCAACATCAGAATGAAGACCAGGCCACCAGAATTGTCGAGTGACAGACCAAATCATTTGGTTCTTGCCTGGGTGACCTGCGGCTTTAGGATAGTGGTAAGTGTGAAAAAGTTTAGTTCAAAGATTCTCAGGAACAAAACACTTACCACTAGGTTTCTCAGGAGGTGCATTGGTTTGTGCAGCCATGATCTCCTCCCCCAAGGGAGAAGTCAAATTAGTACGTATGGTAGCCAAAACATGGTCAGGAGGTATAACAGGAGTAGGTACAGACTCCTCCTTGGACAGAGGTGAAAACTGTCGAGAGAGGGCATCAGCCCTAACATTCTTACTACCAGACAGGTAGGAGACCACATAATTAAACCGAGACAAAAATAGCGCCCATCTGGCCTGTCGGGGCAACAAACGTTTTGCTTCAGATAGATAAGTTAAATTCTTGTGGTCAGTAAGAATGAGCACTGGCACGCTAGTACCCTCGAGAAGATGCCTCTATTCCTTGAGTGCCAAAATTATGGCCAGTAATTCCCTGTCGCCAATTTCATAATTGCACTCCGCTGGAGACAATTTCTTAGAGAAGAAACCACACAGATGCAAGGAACCGTCAGGCGTAGGACGTTGAGACAAGAGGGCACCTACTCCAGTCTCAGACGCATCAACCTCAAGAACGAAAGGCAGGACAGGGTTAGGATGAGCCAGAACTGGAGCGGCAGCAAAGGCAGTCTTAAGACTATCAAAGGCCTTAATGGCAGTAGGTGACCAATGGAGTGGATCATTCTCTTTACGGGTCATGTCTGTGATAGGTTTGACCAAGAAAGAAAAGTTTTTAATAAACTTTATATAGTAATTGGCGAACCCCAAAAAATGTTGAATAGACCGATGACCAATTGGGCGAGGCCACTGCAGAACTGCAGATAACTTGTCAGGATCCATGGAGAACCCTGCAATGGAGATAACATAACCTAGGAAGGTTACTTGAGTCTGATGGAACTCACATTTCTTGAGTTTACAAAACAGTCCGTTCTCACGTAGTCTCTGAAGAACCCGTGTAACATCAGAACGATGAGCCTCAAGTGTGGGTGAGTGTATGAGGATGTCGTCTAAGTACATCACAACACACTGTTGCAACATATCTCATAGGACATCATTAATAAATTCCTGAAAAACATCAGGAGCATTACATAGGCCAAAGGGCATTACAAGATACTCATAATGCCCACTCCTGGTGTTAAATGCTGTTTTCCATTTGTGGCCCTCCTTAATCCTAACGAGATTGTACGCTCCTCTCAAATCAAGTTTAGTAAAGACCGTAGCTCCCTTGAGGAGGTCAAAGAGTTCCGCAATGAGCAGAATAGGGTAAGCATTCTTAATGGTAAGACGATTAAGACCCATATAATCGATGCATGGTCTTAACTTGCCACCCTTTTTCTTCACAAAGAAGAAGCCAGCCCCTGCAGGAGAGCAGGATTTGCGGATGATCCCCCATGACAAAGCATCAGCAACATACTCCTCCATATCACAATTCTCTGCAACAGACAGAGGGTAAACCCGGCCCCGAGGAGGAATGGCTCCAGGTTGCAGGTTTATGGCACAACCGGTGAGGAGGCAACGTACCGGCACGCACCTTGTCAAAAACGTCTAGGAACTCTCGGTACTCCTCTGGCAATTGAGATACCAAAGAAGTGCACAAGACTTTAACTGGTTTCCGAAAAAAAGTGGAAATACATTGCGGAGACCACAACAAAAATTTCGGATCAGCGCCAGTCGAGACTGGGATTGTGCTTTTGGAGCCAGAGATAACCCAGAACAACCAGAAAATGTGGAGAGTTTATCACCTGGAACTGGAGGGTTTCAAAATGGAGAGCCCCAACAGCCATGGATAACGGAGCAGTTTCGTGAGTAACGAGTGCGGGCTGAAGGGGTGTCAGGGTTTTTTCCCTGTTGTTTGCCATGTGCTGCTGGCAGCCATTTTACTCACCTCTCTTCCTGACTATGGTGCATTGTGGGGGATGCTGCTCATTTCCTACACTTCCTTTTATGGCCAGACTGGTGTGCATCATCCATGTGAGACAGGATGCAGTCTCAGAATTGTGATGTCATCACTTATTATTTAAAGGGCCTCTGTTCAGTATTCTTTGCGTTGTCTCAGACCTGTTTGTGAGAGTTCCTGTGTATTACCTGGCTTCCTGATGTCCTTCCTGGTTCCTGATCCCTGGCTTGTTCCTGACTCTGCTGTTTTCCTTGTTCCTGATTCTGGCTCATCTGACTATTCGCTATGGCTCCTGACTCGGCTCGTCTGACTACCAGCTCTGGTTTTTACTCCTGGCTTGTTATTTGACTTGTGGAATTTTTATTATTTTTTGCTATTAACAAAGGTGTGATTATTTTTGCACTTCTCGTCTCAGTCTGATTCCTGGCACCCTGACATTACGCAAAGGCCATGAATCCTGATGGTGCTAATAATCCACCTTTACCTGCCATCATTTCCAGGATGGATGAACAGGATCACCGCTTGGATCAATTTGCACTAGCCCTGCAAACCCTGCTGACTCTCATTGCACATTTGGACCAAAGTGTCCCGCAAGTTATGGCTGCTCCTGTTTCCGCTGCTGCACCTATGCCTACCAGGAGCATGTCCGGTTCTGCACCTCTACCTCAGCGATATGGAGGTGATCCTATTCAGTGCAGAGGGTTTTTGAACCAGGTGGGCATTTACTTTGAGATGTTACCTCAGGCGTTTCCCTCTGACAGAGCTAAGGTGGGATTTCTTATTTAGTTACTCTCTGACACAGCTCTTGCCTGGGCTAATCCCTTGTGGGAGACTAATAAACCTGTGCTTTCAAATTACCCTGAATTTGTGCCTCCTTTTGAAGGGTATTTGATGTTTCGGCTCGCTCCTCCTCTGCTGCTAAACGACTCATGTCCATTCAGCAAGGTACAAGATCTGTTGCTCAGTATGCTATTGAGCTCCGTACGCTTGCCGCAGAGGTAGGTTGGAACAATGAAGCCCTTGTTGCCGCCTTCTTTTATGGGCTCTATGATGCGATTAAAGACGAAGTTG
Source organism: Bombina bombina (assembly GCF_027579735.1). Classification (NCBI taxonomy): domain Eukaryota; kingdom Metazoa; phylum Chordata; class Amphibia; order Anura; family Bombinatoridae; genus Bombina; species Bombina bombina. The sequence goes on from NC_069501.1 coordinate 1,002,025,160, forward strand.
CTGCCAGAGATTTCGAGGCATTGGTGTCTTTTTTTATCCTAATTGACCTCAGACTCAGAGAGAGGCCCTCTTTCAAGGAGCGCTTGCGGAAGCCTCCTGTTCCGTTGTCTCCTACGTGTTCGTTCCCACCCATGCCTCCCTCTCCTCCCATGCCTCCTGGTCCCAAGTCACCAGGTACTGCTGTGCCAATGCAGTTGGGATTCACGCGTCTCTCCACAGCAGAGAGGGCCTTTAAGAGGAGGGGCTTTGCCTCTATTGTGGGTTACAGGGCCACCTTTTGAAGTCTTGTCCTACACGGCCGGGAAACGCTCATACCTAAGATCCTGTCGGGGGAAGACCTTGGGTGGTTTATCCTCGTCCCCGGAACGCTTAAGGAGAAACCTTTTGTCGCGGTTGTCCTTTCCTGGGTGGACTCTTCCATAGTCACTCAGGCTCATGTTGACTCCGGTGCTGCAGGCTATTTCATTGATAGTGCTTTTGTATCAAAGCACTCCATTCCTGTTTTGCCTCGGTCCATTGCGCTTGCTATTGAGGCCATTGATGGCAGGCCCCTTTATTCCGCACTCGTTACTTACGAAACTGCTCCGTTGTCCATGGCTGTTGGGGCTCTCCATTTTGAAACCCTCTAGTTCCAGGTGATAAACTCTCCGCATTTTTCGGTTGTTCTGGGTTATCCCTAGCTCCAAAAGCACAATCCCAGTCTCGACTGGCGCAGGTCCGAAATTTTGTTGTGGTCCCCGCAATGTATTTCCACTTGTCTTCGGAAACCAGTTAAAGCACTCCTCTGGCACTTCTTCGGTATCTCAAGTGCCAGAGAAGTACTGAGAGTTCCTAGACATGTTTGACAAGGTGTGTGCCGGTACGTTGCCTCCTCACCGGTCTTACGATTGTGCCATACACCTGCAACCCGGAGCCATTCCTCCTTGGGGCCGGGTGTACCCTCTGTCTGTTGCAGACAATTGTGCTATAGAGGAGTATGTTGCTAATGCTCTGTCGCAGGGAATCATCCACAAATCCTGCTCTCCTGCAGGGGCTGGCTTCTTCTTTGTGAAGAAAAAGGGTGGCGAGTTAAGACCATGTATCGATTATAGGGGTCTTAATCGTCTTACCATTAAGAATACTTACCCTATTCCGCTCATTGCGGAACTCTTTGACCGCCTCAAGGGAGCTACGGTCTTTACTAAACTTGATTTGAGAGGAGCGTACAATCTTGTTAGGATTAAGGAGGGTCATGAATGGAAAACAGCATTTAACACCAGGAGCGGGCATTATGAGTATCTTGTAATGCCCTTTGGCCTATGTAATGCTCCTGCTGTTTTTCAGGAATTTATTAATGATGTCCTACGAGATATGTTGCAACAGTGTGTTGTGGTGTACTTAGACAACATCCTCATACACTCACCCACACTTGAGGCTCATTTAGCGCTGCGGAATCTGTTGGCGCTCTACAAATAACCGATAATAATAATAATAATAATCGATCTTCAGAGACTACGTGAGAATGGCCTGAAATGTGAGTTCCATCAGACTCAAGTAACCTTCCTAGGTTATTTTATCTCTGTTGCAGGGTTCTCCATGGATCCTGACAAGTTATCTGCAGTTCTGCAGTGGCCTCGCCCAGTTGGTCTTCGGTCTATTCAACGTTTTTTGGGGTTCGCCAATTACTACAGAAAGTTTATTAAAAACTTTTCTTCCTTGGTCAAACCTATCACAGACATGACCCGTAAAGAGAATGATACACTCTATTGGTCACCTACTGCCATTAAGGCCTTTGATAGACTTAAGACTGCCTTTGCTGCCGCTCCAGTTCTGTCTCATCCTAACCCTGTCCTGCATTTCACTCTTGAGGTCGATGCATCTGAGACTAGAGTAGGTGCCCTCTTTCTCAATGTCCTACACCTGACGGTTCCTTGCATCCGTGTGGTTTCTTCTCTAAGAAATTGTCTCCAGCGGAGTGCAATTATGAAATTGGCGACAGGGAATTACTGGCCATAATTTTGGCACTCAAGGAATGGAGGCATCTTCTCGAGGGTACTAGCGTGCCAGTGCTCATTCTTACTGACCACAAGAATTTAACTTATCTATCTGAAGCAAAACGTTTGTTGCCCCGACAGGCCAGATGGGCGCTATTTTTGTCTCGGTTTAATTATGTGGTCTCCTACCTGCCTGGTAGTAAGAATGTTATGGCTGATGCCCTCTCTCGACAATTTTCGCCTCTGTCCAAGGATGAGTCTGTACCTACTCCTGTTATACCTCCTGACCATATTTTGGCTACCATACGTACTAATTTGACTTCTCCCTTGGGAGAGGAGATCCTGGCTGCACAAACCAGTGCACCTCCTGAGAAACCTAGTGGTAAGTGTTTTGTTCCTGAGAATCTTCTAACTAAACTTTTGCACACTTACCACTTTCCTAAAGCCGCAGGTCACCCAGGCAAGAACCAAATGATTTGGTCTGTCACTCGACAATTCTGGTGGCCAGGTCTTCGTTCTGATATTGCTGCGTATGTTGCCTCCTGCTCAGTTTGTGCACAGAATAAGACTCCTCGACGTCTTCCTGTGGGTCTTCTTCAACCTACTGCTAATGTTGAGTGTCCTTGGACACATTTTTCCATGGACTTCATTGTTGAGCTCCCTGTTTCCAATGGCGATACTGTTATCCTTATGGTGGTTGACCATTTTTCTAAAATGTCACATTGCATTCCCTTGATGAAGCTGCTTATCACTCAGGAGCTTGCTTCGATTTTTGCCCGGGAGGTCTTCCGTTTACATGGGTTACCCAAGGAGATAGTGACGGACCGGGGTAGCCAGTTTGTATCCAGATTTTGGCATTCCTTTTGTGCTCAAATGGGGATCCAGCTTTCCTTCTCCTCTGTATATCACCCTCAATCTAATGGGGCTGTAGAACGGTCTAATCAAGCTCTAGAACAGTTCCTCCATTGCTATGTCTCAGATAACCACTGAACTGTTACCTTGGGCAGAGTTTGCTCGTAATAGTGCTATTAATGCTTCCTCCAAGTTATCCCCGTTCATGGCGAATTATGGGTTTCAACCATCCTTGTTGCCCGATTCATTCATGTCTCAGGGTATTCCGGCTTTGGAGGAGCATCTCCGGCAACTCCGTTCCACGTGGGTGCAGATTCAGGATTGCCTTCATCGTTCTATGCAGCGCCAAAAGTTCCAGGCTGATCGTAGGCGTCTGCCCGCACCTTTCTACCAGGTTGGTAAGAGACCTTGGCTGTCCTCCCACAACCTGAACCTTCATGTGCCTTCCAATAAATTGGCTCCCCGTTATGTTGGTCCTTTTTGAATACTCCGACGGGTTAATCCTGTGGCCTACACTCTTGACCTTCCTCCTGCTATGCGCATCTCAAATGTTTTTCATGTCTCCCTCTTGAAACCATTGGTTTGTAATCGGTTTGCTATCTTTGTTGACAACCATGAGGAGTATGAGGTCAACAGCATTATTGACTCTCGTATGTCCAGGGGCCGTGTACAGTATTTGGTTCACTGTAGGGGCTACGGTCCGGAGGAGCGTTCTTGGGTTCCCTCCTCTGATGTTCATGCTCCCGCCCTCCTCTGTTCCTTCCATGCCTGTTTCCCCAATAAGCCTTTTGTCCTCCCGCGGGGGAGAGGTCGTTGAGGGGAGGGTACTGTCAGAGTTTTTTCCCTGTTGTTTGCCATGTGCTACTGGCAGCCATTTTACTCACGTCTTTTCCTGACTATGGTGCATTTTGGGGGATGCTGCTCATTTCCTACACTTCCTTTTATGGCCAGACTGGTGTGCATCATCCATGTGAGACAGGATGCAGTCTCAGAATTGTGATGTCATCACTTATTATTTAAAGGGTCTCTGTTCAGTATTCTCTGCCTTTGCGTTGTCTCAGACCTGTTTGTGAGAGTTCCTGTGTATTACCTGGCTGCCTGACGTCCTTCCTGGTTCCTGATCCCTGGCTTGTTTCTGACTGCTGTTTTCCTTGTTCCTGATTCCGGCTCGTCTGACTATTTGCTTTGGCTCCCGACTCGGCTCATCTGACTACCAGCTCTGGTTTTTACTCCTGGCTTGTTATTTGACTTGTGGACTTTTATTATTTTTTGCTATTAATAAAGGTGTGATTATTTTTGCACTTCTCGTCTCAGTCTGATTCCTGGCACCCTGACAAGGGGCCTGCCATCAATGGCCTCAATAGCAAGCGGAAAGGACCAAGGCAAAACAGGAATGGAGTGCTTTGATACAAAAGCACTTTTAAAGAAATAGCCCGCAGCACCGGAGTCAACAAGAGCCTGGGTGACTATGGAGGAGTCCACCCAGGAAAGGACAACCGTGACCAAAGGTTTCTCCTTTAGCCATTCCCGGGGACAAGGATAAACCACCCAAGGTCTGCCCCCGACAGGACCTTAGGTGTGAGCGTTTCCCGGCCGTGTAGGACAAGACTTCAGAAACCCACAATAGAGGCAGAGCCCCTCCCTCCTCCTAAAGGCCCTCTCCGCCATGGAGAGATGCATGAATCCCAACTGCATCGACTTAGCAGTACCTGATGACTCTGGACCAGGAGACATGGGAGGAGAGGGAGGCATGGGTGGAACGAACACGTAGGAGACAACGGAAAAGGAGGCTTCCGCAAGCGCTCCTTGAAATAAGGCCTCTCTCTGAGTCTGAGGTCAATTAGGATCAAAAAAGACACCAATGCCTCGAGATCCTCTGGTAAATCTCTGGCAGCAACTTCGTCTTTAATCGCATCAGAGAGCCCATGAAAGAAGGCGGCAACAAGGGCTTCATTGTTCCAACCTACCTCTGTGGCAAGCATACGGAACGTAATGGCATACTGAGCAACAGATCTTGTACCTTGCTGAATGGACATGAGTCGTTTAGCAGCAGAGGAGGAGCGAGCCGGAACATCAAATACCCTTCGAAAGGAGGCCACAAATTCAGGGTAATTTGAAATCACAGGTTTATTAGTCTCCCACAAGGAATTAGCCCAGGCAAGAGCTGTGTCAGAGAGTAACGAGATGAGAAATCCCACCTTAGCTCTGTCAGAGGGAAACGCCTGAGGTAACCTCAAAGTAAATGCCCACCTGGTTCAAAAACCCTCTGCAATGATTATGATCGCCTCCATATCGCTGAGGTAGAGGTGCAGAACCGGACATGCTCCTGGTAGGATGAGGTGCAGCTGCGGAAACAGGAGCAGCCATAACTTGTGGGTCACTTTGGTCCAAATGTGCAGTGCAAGTCAGCAGGGTTTGCAGGGCTAGTGCAAATTGATCCAAGCTGTGATCCTGTTCATTCATCCTGGAAATTATGGCAGATAAAGGTGGATTATTAGCACCATCAGGATTCATGGCCCTTGAGTAATGTCAGGATGCCAGGAATCAGACTGAGACTAGAAGTGCAAAAATAATTACACCTTTATTAATAGCAAAAAATAATTAAAAGTCCACATGTCAAATAACAAGCCAGGAATCAAAACCAGAGCTGGTAGTCAGACGAGCCGAGTCAGGAGCCAAAGCGAATAGTCAGACGAGCCAAGTCAGGAGCCAAAGCGAGTAGTCAGACAAGCCGGAATCAGGAACATGGAGAACAACAGAGTCAGGAACAAGCCAGAGATCAGGAACCAGGAGGGACGTCAGACAGCCAGGTAATACACAGGAGCTCTCACAAACAGGTCTGAGACAACGCAAGGGCAAAGCATACTGAACAGAGGCCCTTTAAATAATAAGTTATGACATCACAATTCTGAGACTGCATCCTGTCTCACATGGATGATGTACACCAGTCTGGCCATAAAAGGAAGTGCAGGAAATGAGCAGCATTACACATTATGCACCAGAGTTAGCAAGAGAGGTTAGTAAAATGGCTGCCAGCAGCACATGGCAAACAAAGCAGGGAAAAAACACTGACAAATATGCGTGACATCATGATGTCATTAATGACAAATCATACATAAATTTGAAACAAAATAAAAACATACGTTCATGCTGCATGATATAGAAAGTGGGGCAGTAGTGTATTTGAAAAGAATTGAATAATATATTTGAAAGGTACAAAGCTGTAGACTTTATTTTTCATCAATAGTATGATTTAGAAACAATACACATTATATTAGGGTGACCATATTCCCGCTTTAAAAATGGACACATATGAAAAATACATAGGTCAGGGTTCTTATAAAAACATTTCTTGAAACAGCTTTGAAAACAGCCCTGACCTATGTATTTTTCAAATGTGTCCCTTTTTAAAGCTGCAATATGGTAAACCTATGTTATATACATGTTATAAATATTTGACGTACCATCAGACTCCAAGGGAGCCAATTTCTCCTCCATCTCACATGTTACATCAATCTCTATAAAACATAATATGTTGTGTACACGTTAAAAACAAATATTATAACATGTGTTACTGGTGCTCAAGGACACACATCAATGTTGCATTAAAGAGATACTGAACCAAAGTTAGGCATTACATCATTTTGATAGAGCATGCAAATAAAATAAGATTTATAATTATTGATGAGTAATAATGAAATTTTATTGGCTGTGTTTAGAAAATATTCACAAAAGCAGAGTACCAGGAACATTTAAGAGTTCTCATGTGTGTATCGCTTGATGATTGTTGTCTAAATTTATACTAAATATAAACATGTGCTAGCCATGTTCTGAAGCACAAAGGTGTAGACTAAGAAGATTTGAGATCTTAATATTAAACTAATACTAATATATATATATATATATATATATATATATATATATATATATATATAGATATATATATATATATATATAGGTAGTCCAAGAGAGACAGATGTGATTTATATCTCAATATTGTTTCATCAAAACAGTGTAAGGATTAATGAAGATATTTTGTATTTATATTAAAAATAAATATCTTTATTTCACAATGTCACTGTTAATGAATTGTCTAGTCCATATGTTGATGTAATGAATCGGATAGAGCATGCAATTACAATCAAATATATAATTTCATGCTATCATCAAGAATATTTAATTATCCTTCTCTCTTAAAGGGACATGAAACTCCAAATGTGTAATTTTATTGTTTTTCATGATCCAAATACAGCATGTGATTTTAAACAGCTTTCCAATTTAATTATTTTATCTAATTTGCTTCATTGGGGCCTATGTATCAAAGGTCTTGTAGACCTGATCCAACAGTGCGGATCAGGTCTGCAAGACCTTGCTGAATGTGGAGAGCAATACACTCTCCGTATTCAGCATTGCACCAGCAGATCACAAGAGCTGCTGGTGCAACACCGCCTCCTGTAGACTCGCGGCCAATGGGCTGCCAGCAGGAAGGTGTCAATCAACCCAATCGTACTCGATCGGGTTGAATTGTGGCAATTCCTGTCCGCCTGCTCAGAGCAGACGGACAGGGTTATGGAGCAGCGGTCTTTAGATCGCTGCTTAATAAATGCTGTTTCTGGCCAGTCTGAAGACTCGCCAGAAACACGGGCCCACAATCTCCATACGGAGCTTGATAAATGGGCCTCATTGTCTTTGAATCTTTTTTTAAAGGAGCAACTATGCACTACTGGGAGTTATCTGAAGACATCTGTTGAACCAATGTAAATAGTCAATTTTGTGCATCAACCAATCAGTAGGTTACTCCCAGTAATGCATTGCTGCTCCTGAGCCTACCTAGATATGCTTTTCAACTAAGGAAGGATACTGATAGACTGAAGCAATTTAGATAATAGAAGCAAATTGGAAAGTTGTTTAAAATCACATGTTGTGTCTAAATCATAAAAAGAAAAATGTTGGGTTTCATGTCCCTTTAATGATGAGAAGAAAATATCAAAGCATATGAAACGTATATTTATATAATCTGCACATATGTAAAAATGTGTTAGTGTTGTCTAAATGTAGCCAATAACTGTCAAGCACTACCCAGGGGCAGAATACAAAATGGCCATGACCCTAAGATTAGATTAAAATGAAGATATCAAGAATCAAAGGAATATCTTCAAATACTCATAAATTTAGATTTGTATTACAATGGAATCCCAACGCTGATTTGTGATTGTTATTTTAAAAGAAAAAGAAAATTGAATTAGAGTATCCATATTAATATAGATCAATGTGAATGGATTAGGTAATGTTATGTCCAAGTTTGTAAGACAAAGGTAAATTATAATGAGACATACTATACTCTGATGAACACGGGCTTGAGGTTCCAGCAACAACATCCATATCTGTAAAAGATTCAATCAGGATTGGATATCATTAATACAAATCAGGCTATGGACACAAACAATCAGATATTATTTTTCAAATTGACAAAGTAAAATAATATTTGTATTCACATGAGTTCATTGTTTTCAAAATTATTTTATAAATAAAGAGATCATGTATTCTTATTTACAATCTTTTATGTTGTTGACTGTCGCTTTAAGTCACCGATTGGAGAAGCTGCTGCACTGCGCTCCGGGTCTTGAGTGTCAGAGCCAGCAGTTGGGGATTGAGAAGAAGTCGAGGAGCGCACGGATGCAAATCTGCCGGGGAAACAGAGATTGGGGAGGGTGCATAAAGTCTCCTCATGAGCTTGCAGGAAAAGTTTCCGTGGGGGTGGATCCTGATTTCCATCCCTCCGATGGGCTTTTACCCACTACTTCATGAGGTGGACTTTCTTGCGAAGCCGCAACCTCATATCCCCAAATCGCTGCATGATTTGCTCCGGGGTCCTCTGGATGTTACACACCAATTTAACATCTTGGGTGATACACACCCAGAGGGCCCTCCTAATATTCGGCTTCGTCGACTTCTTCTTATTCCCAAACAGCTGCGGGTAAAACTCCCCGACCTTGTGCAGCACTTTCCGCCCATGTGAACTTCGGAGATGTCATGCCTGCCAAGTTATATATTTTTATATATAATATTTCTAAACAACATAGCCCAACAGGCATTACAGAACTGACAAAAATGACAACATGTGATGGACTTTTATATGGGGAAGTAAACATGAGTTATACCATGGGACATGGTATCTGTTCATCTGATTGGATAAAATACTGTAATTTTATCATGTCTATGAGGCCATACTGACTCAAGTTATGAACTCTGATTGGCCGTTCCTTAATGTTTCATGGATTCATATCTTTGTAACTTCCATACACATACCTCCTGGGGGTGCTGTTACTACATTTGCATGTAGACTTATTTGTAATTTATGAGACTGTTATGCGTATATGTGTGATGCATATATAATATACAGAATCTGTTAAATATTAATATATTCTTTACATTTGAACTCGATTTTATTTTTACTCACAATAGTAAGTATAATCCAGTCACATTAGTAAATGTTTTAAACATTTCGATGTTTAATATTGATCAGGTTATTTAGGTTATTTAATAAAAATATATTCGATTCTAAAAATTAAACATTGTATGTTTTCATTGTTTATTAAAGAAATATCGTTACTCATTGTGAAGTATTGACATTGCTCTACTAAATGTATTTACAATCTCAACAATGCACATCGATTGTGTGCTAGTGCGTGAAATTAGAATAGAAATTTTAAAGATGTGAATCTCGTGTTGCAAGATAAGTTTACCACGCTATATTTAAAAACTTATGAAATGCGTAATTATTATTTATAATGGACGTAACTTGGATTAAAATGTTTTATATTTTTATTTTTAAAATCAACGTTTGTTCATTATTATTAAAATCAAATCGAGCTTGTATTGGTCTGAACTGCTCACATATATTTATTTTTGCAACAGTATCTTTTTTTTTTAAAGGTACATTACACCCAAATATTTTCTTTCAGGATCCAGATAGAGAATACATTTTTAAACAACATTAAAATTTAACTCTATCTATTTAGCTTAATTCTTTAGATATCCTTTACAGAAGAAATAGCAATGCACATGGTTGAGCCAATCACACAAGGCATCTCTGTGCAGCCACCAATCAGCAGCTACTGAGCATATCTAGATATGTTTTAAAGGAAAGTATATCAAATGAATGAAGGTAATTAGATAATAGAAGTACATTTGAATGTTTAAAATTATATTTTCAATAGGAATCAGGAAAGAAACGTTTTTGGATTAATGTCCCTTTAATGAGCTGATATGCAATATTTAAATTTATCTAAAGACATCTGTCTAAACATTGTAAATATTCATTGTTGCCCACCCACAAATAAGTAGATATTTCCCAGTAATGCTTTGCTGATCATAAGCCTATGCATCAGCATCTTTAGGAAGGCCCTAGACATACTCACACCCATAGCTACTGCTGGGAAACCTGTACAGCACCTCCGGTACACAATTCTGACTGAAGTTAAGCAGCCACAAAACCAGCCGGACGGGTACAGATTAACAAAGCTGCGTGACAACAATTGAGAATCAGCAGAGGCCCACGAGGTCCGCCAGATCTATAACGCTCTGCCATAAACAGGTCTGTACTAAAGGGGACTCAGTCTCTCAACTTAAAGAAGCAATTCGGGCTCTATAAAACCCCACAAAACCCACACATAAGCCCACAAGAAGTACCAGAGGGAATATTTCAATTGTGCAATACATTGACTATATAAGCAGCTGTCGGAGGCGTATACTCCCGCAATTAGCTGCAAAAAGGGCCCAACAGCAACATTATATTCCGGTCCTAGATACTTTCAAAGGTTTTTAAAACACTGAACCTCAATAGCTACTGGGTGCAATCGAAAGAGGTGAAAGTTTTTTTTTTTAATCTTCCTTACCAGTATTAAGACCTCCTCAGACACTTCAGTGTACTACTGTTATCGTGAATCTGCAAAGAAAACACAGCAAACCTATATTCTGCCATATCAGTTAGGAGAGCTCCTAAAACTATTAAGGGTCCTAAACACCCTAAAGGCTCACAAACTTCTAATCTGGCCATGAAAGAAGTTTTTAAGCCACTTGAGGCCACTCCATCGCTCCATGTAGACACGCAAGATGATGGGAGTGATTCAGAGGACTCTGAGACACAGACCCCACAACGCTCATCACTCAGACCCCTAACAAGAGCAAACCTAGACTCGCTCCCTACCAAAGATGACTTAGCAGATCTCATGACGCATGTCAGCCAGCTCATCAAAGAGGGATTAAAAGAAGTAAGAAAAGACTTAAACGAGCTAGGTAACAGGGTTGAGTTCCTAGAGGAGGGGACAGAATATATAAACAACAAATTTGATGGTATAGTATGTCCAGACAACTACAACACCACAGTACTACTATTGATGACCTTCAAGCACATGTGGAAGACCTCGACAACAGAGGTAGAAGGCACAACCTCCGCATACGTGGTATTCCGGAAAGCATCCTTCCTCAGCAGTTAGATGATTACCTGCAGAGACTGTTTAAACACCTTTCTGACTCTGAATCACTGCCGGACATGCCACTTGATAGAGCACATTGAACCCTACGCCCACAATCTAAGGACACCGACCCACCCAGAGACGTCATCCTAGAATTCAAAATATACAAAAGACAAGGAAAAAATATACAATGCAGCCAGAAAAACACAGTCTATATCGTTTGACGGCTCCCAAGTTCAAATCTATGCAGACCTGAACCCTATAATCCTCGCTAGAAGAAGAGAGGCCCGATACCTCACCCAGCATCTCCAGTCTATGGGAATACCATACAGATGGGGATTCCCCTTTTGCCTTAAAGTTCTCAGAGGCTCTCAAGTTTTTGTCTACAGATCAGCAGGGGACTTAGACACCTTTTGCAAAGGTCTTAACATCCCACCACCGGCTCTTTCTAAGCTGGCTGACCAAACCAACCAAAATGTCACATCAGATGCCACACACCCAAAACCGCAAAGGCAAAGTTGGACAAGAGTCAACAGAAAAAGAAATAGGAAAAACGATGATTCCCCACAGAAGCCTATGCCTTCCTCACCACCGCCTCCTTGATCCCTCATCGCAGGCTTGTTGGATTAACCTCTTCTCAAAATTCTGATAGGACACCTGATATGTACTGCTTGGAGTACACACTTGTTCAAGTTCCTGGACTCAATCGTTTGTCCAAAATGTTTAATGGTATTTACTCATAGCGGCCCGCTAGGCCAACCTGTTACTGGCCTTAGAAAATAGGCCTACTAAGTTAGGATCCAGTTACCCCCCCTACCTGTTGTTTACTTTTGAGCAATAGAGATAACTCTGTATATCAGTCAGACACCATTATGTTTAGGGCACCTCTATGTATAGAAATGCTAGAATGGCTTGCATTGAAAGATGTCAAATAGAGGCCTTTATTTTAACTTCCCTCACTTACCTCTTGCCAAAATCATAATGGGCCACATGATATTCACTTTTAGTAGTACACATTTGCTCCGATTTTTAGTATTAGTTCCATATATAAAGTGTTTACTGATAATTATTCACAGCAGCCTACCTGGCCAATCTATTATCAGCCTTCTTGTATAAGATCACCAAGTTTAATCCCAGTTCCACCCTTGTCTGTTAATTGTACACACGGTATAATGATAGTGTTCTAACTCAATATGTCAGTTATGTTAAGCCCACCTAAAACCTTTCCCCATTGTTATAGTTAGAACCCTCACTGCCAGTATTAGAAAGAAGATCTCCTAACTAATTACTTGTATTGTACTGTTGCTTGATTGCAGCTCTATACCCCTAGAACTACATCCCCCTATTTCTTGTTATGATCTTGTGTTACTACAACGCTATATCAATGTATAACTCTTTCTTTTTTATTATTAGTGCTAAATTTTATGTTTATTATTTTTTTTTCTTCTTTTCTACCTCATAATGCTATGCTTGATGTTTCTTGTTTATTGGCTGATATGGTGTTTGACTTCTGTTTTTTTTTTCCATTATGCTCCAGAATGCCGGTCACCATTCCCTTACAACTGTCCCCTTCATCCCTGTGCTACCTCCTACCACCTTCTTCCTGTTGCAAGGTCCTAGGTATACACACGTGAGTACCGCTTTAAGGGACATGATATCAAAAATCCTCACCACACAAACTACACAATATTTATAGCCCCATTCAGAAATGCTCTGCACACTTTACTGATTGTTCCTTATGAGCCTCCCTGATGTGAAATTCCTGTCCCAAAATGTGAAGGGACTCAACTCCCCGACAAAACACTCTATAGCCTTAAATTGGTTCTGTAGGCAAGGAGGAGATGTGATTTTTTATGCAAGAGACACACTTCTGTCAGTTGGCGGCGCCTGCATGCTCTTCCAGGCTACTTTACCCATAACAAATCCAAGACAAACGGTGTTGGTATATTATTACATAAAAGGTTACCTTTTTTATTGACATATGTACACAAAGATGAAGAGGGCAGACTCTTAATCTTAATAGGTACTCTATACAACCAACCGGGTTACCCTAGTTAACTTATATGCCCCGAACAAAAGACAAGCTATATTCTTTAGGAAGGCCCTAGACATACTCACACCCATAGCTAAAGGCTTTGTGATCCTGGTGGGTGATTTTAATGTAGCACTACTTCCCAAACAAGACTGTTCACATAGTCGCAGCTATATCCCCCCTTCGACACTACATGCCATTCAGGCCAAGCTGCAAGGCCTATCCTTAGTAGATGTCTGGAGACTTTAACACCCCATGATGAAGGCATACAGTTTTTATTCTCACCCTCAGAAATCCTCATCCAGGATTGAATATATTTTTCTAGATTAGAATCACCTACACTTAGTGGAACGTTCCTTCATAACCCCTACATCTTGGTCAGATCACTCCATGATCACGCTAGAAATCTCCTGGCCCACTGCCCCGATTTCTAAATACTGCTGGAGGCTAGATGACTCGCTCCTCAACTGACAGAGAAGATCGCCCGCTCACTAACTGAGTACTTTCACCTTAATAGTAATGACAAAACTGCACCACACATATTATGGGACGCGCACAAAGCGGTTATTAGGGGCGATTTTCTCAAATATAAAGCAAATATAATTAAATCCAGTAGGAAAGAATTTGAGTCTTTGACAAAAAATCTAAATGAACTAGAGACCGATTTGTTTCTCACATTCCCCCCACAGCATATCAGTACAGAGCAAGCTGGCAAAAGCTAGATCTACACTTAATGCTTACCTTAATAAAGAGGCGCCTTCTTTTTAAAGAAATTTTACTTCCCAGAGGGTAACAAAGTAGGCACAATATTGGCACAAGCCCTACGCCAAAGAACACTCAACTCCTACATTCATAGGATTTCCACTCCAGACTTTGCCAATATTCAAGACAGTAGAGGGATAGCTAAAGTTTTCCATGACTACTTCCAATCCCTGTATAATCTTCCCCTATTGATAATAAGTTAAATCAGATGGAGAGCGATACATATATAAAAAATGCAGACCTCCCAAGCTTATCACAGGAAGATTCTACACAGTTAGACGCCCGCATAGAAATCTCAGGGATACTCTCGGCTAATGTAGCACTACTTCCCAAACAAGACTGTTCACATGGTCGCAGCTATATCCCCCCTTTGACTCTACATGCCATTCAGGCCAAGCTGCAAGGCCTATCCTTAGTAGATGTCTGGAGACTTTAACACCCCATGATGAAGACATACACTTTTTATTCTCACTCTCAGAAATCCTCATCCAGGATTGAATATATTTTTCTAGATTAGAATCACCTACACTTAGTGGAACGTTCCTACATAACCCTTACATCTTGGTCAGATCGCTCCATGATCACGCTAGAAATCTCCTGGCCCACTGCCCCGATTTCTAAATACTGCTGGATGCTAGATGACTCGCTCCTCAATTGACAGAGAAGATCGCCCTTTCACTAACTGAGTACTTTCACCTTAATAGTAATGACAAAACTACACCACACATATTATGGGACGCGCACAAAGCGGTTATTAGGGGCGATTTTCTCAAATATAAAGCAAATATAATTAAATCCAGTAGGAAAGAATTTGAGTCTTTGACAAAAAATCTAAATGAACTAGAGACCGATTTCTCACATTCCCCCCACAGCATATCAGTACAGGGCGAGCTGGCAAAAGCTAGATCTACACTTAATGCTTACCTTAATAAAGAGGCGTCTTCTTTTTAAAGAAACTTTACTTCATAGAGGGTAACAAAGTAGGCACAATGTTGGCACGAGCCCTACGCCAAAGAACACTCAACTCCTACATTCATAGGATTTCCACTCCAGACTTTGCCAATATTCAAGACAGTAGAGGGATAGCTAAAGTTTTCCATGACTACTTCCAGTCCCTGTATAATCTTCCCATATTGATAATCAGTTAAATCAGATGGAGAGCGATAAGTATAAAAAAAATGCAGACCTCCCAAGCTTATCACAGGAAGATTCTACACAGTTAGACGCCCGCATAGAAATCTCAGGGATACTCTTGGCTATAGAATCCCTCCCTACAATACAAGTGGTAAAAATGTCTATCTTACCCCTCATCCTTTACGTGATGCAGACAGTCCCTATTAACCTTCCGCAAACATATATAACACAACTCCAACCAATCCTCAACAAATTTATTTGGGGTGGTAGAAAGCCCAGAGTAGCAAAGCAAATCCTTTATCATACAAAACAGCGAGGCAGGATGGGTGTCCCCTGCATAGCGAGGTTTTACCAAGCGAGCACATTGCAGCGCATTTTAGACTGGCACTTAGGGCATCAAGATAAAGCGTGGTTATCCCTGGACTCCCACATACTTCGGACTCCGCAAATTGGTCCTTTGCTGGTTACCGTCATCTTACAGACCGGTCGCAGTTAAGTCCTCGTCCTTATATAAACACATCTTTCACTCATGGGACAATATACTACAACGCATACCAGGAATTTCATCCCCTTTCTCACCTATGTCCCCAATTTTTCAGAACACAGAATTATTAAGGAACATGCATGCTTCTGCTGGGAACACCCAGCTCATGGATCTGGGATTCTCCTCTCCAGTATGTGAGTTTCTTCAGCTAGGAGCTCTGAAGCCCGCTCAGGAACTATCAAATATCTTAAATGGTACCTTCACCCACTGGCTCAAATACTTTCAACTAAGGCACCTCTTAGCTACCTCCCCACACACACAATCTCTTATGCGCCCCTTACACATTTTGAATCACTATGCAGATATGGGAAAGCTCTGAAAGGAACACTGGCAATATCCAGGAGAATACTAGATACTTGTCTACATAAACAACTACCCAAATCCACTCAGAACTGGTCAAAAGAACCCGTGGAGATATGGGACCGGTTGTACCTTTGTACCCATAAATCATCCACATCTACTCAAATTCTGAAGATGAACTATAAAATCATCTCCAGATGGTACCTCACACCAGCACGGCTAATATATATCTACCCTGAGTCATCCCCCATGTGCTGGAGGGGCTGCAGCGCAATTGGTAACATGACACATATCTGGTGGTCCTGTCCCAAATTGCAGTCTTTTTGGAGCACCTTGTAACAGATACTCACTCCTTTATTCAACGCATAATTTAAACTCACACCCTTGATGGTGTTATTTAATGATAAACCTAAACACATCTCCTCCAGATCTGCTTAAACGGAGCAAAATCTCTACTCGCTAGAAACTGTAAAACTAATATCATACCCACCATTGAGACATGGAAAGCTCGAACTCAGGAGCTCATACAATTAGATGAATATTATTACTTCAAAAATGACAAGCTGAACCTTTTTTGCAACATCAAATTCTACTGGGAAACCATAAACCCTCTTAGACCATAGTACTAACCCCCCCTCCCACCCCTCCTTATCAATTTCTTCTCCTTCCCCCCCCTCCTGCTCTTTACACTCTTGACCGGCATAGCAACACTACCACATTTATGTAGGTAGCTACTTACCTCTTCTTATTATGTTTTCTTCTCTCTTAATTTCTTCCTTTTTCTTTTTCTTTATCTTTACTTTATTTTACTGTATTTCATTTTAAATTATTATCCATCTTTGTCACATGCAATCTGGATATATACGGCAAGAAGCTAACTGTGATTGGAGTAATCCTGATGCCTCTATGCATATTATTGACAGCCTACAGTTTGTTCATGCACAGGATTTATTGGCAATATAGGCTGTATCTGATTGTTCTTTTCTTTGTTATTTTTGTTTGTCAATGAAAATGTTTAATAAAAATATTAAAAAAAAATAAAAAATGAAATAATCCATCACAAGCTCTAAACTAAAACTAAGTTTATTTTTTAAATATGCAGTCATGTGTGAATATGAAAAATATATTTAAATATATGATTTTATATACAAATAAAAGGGACAGTAAGCCAAAAAGATATTTACTTTAATACACTACTAATTATTGCATATTTGATCCTGTTATATGAATATAAATTTGACCTGTGTGAGAACCTTGTTTGTAAAATGTACACTTATCTTCATTCTTTGATGAAGCTTTTAAATGATTCAGTGCAGACTCTTAAAGTGACAATATGCTATAATATTTTGAGAAATTAATGTGTTTACAATTCCTTATTATTTTATTATCAGCAGATTATATAATGCATGAAATTAAATTGTTCATGTTGGTCTATGAATTATTATTGGGAAGCAAAAACCACAAATATGGGTATTAGCTTGGATAGATAGTCTGATCTCCGAACTCATAACTTTATCACATTTTTAGACATATACATACTTATTATATCTGCCAAACAATCAACATAAAACATTTGTAATTTGTATTACCTTATGTATTGTATGCCCCACTGTGAGTGAAATATCTTACAATGGCTGTATTTATCCAGCTTTGCCTTAAAGGGACACTGAACCCAAATTTTTTCTATCATGATTTAGATAGAGCATGCAATTTTAAGCAGCTTTCTAATTTACTCCTATTATCAAATTCTTTTCATTCTCTTGGTATCTTTATTTGAAATGCAAGAATGTAAGTTTAGATGCCGGCCCATTTTTGGTGAACACACTCGCCTAGATTACGAGTTTTGTCGGTAAGGCTGTGCGGTGCTAACGAGCAGTTTTCCCTCACCGCTCACCACAGACAACGCTGGTATTACGGGTTTTTAGAAACCCGGCGTTAGCCGCAAAAAGTGAGCGTAGAGCAAAATTTAGCTCCACATGTCACCTCAATACCAGCGCTGCTTACGGTAGCGGTGAGCTGGCTAAACGTGCTTGTGCACGATTTCCCCATAGGAATCAATGGGGGAGGGCCGGCTGAAAAAAAACCTAACACCTGCAAAAAAGCAGCGAAAAGCTCCTAACGCAGCCCCATTGATTCCTATGGGGAAATACATTTATGTCTACACCTAACACCCTAACATGAACCTCGAGTTTAAACACCCCTAATCTTACACTTATTAACCCCTAATCTGCCACCCCAATGTCGTCTCAACCTACCTACACTTATTAACCCCTAATCTGCCGCACCAATGTCGCTGCAACTATATTAAATGTATTAACCCCTAAACCTAAGTCTATCCCTAACACTAATACCCTCTAACTTAAATATAATTTAAATAAATCTAAATAAAATAACTAACATTAATTAAATTATTCCTATTTAAAACTAAATACTTACCTATAAAATAAACCCTAACATAGCTACAATATAACTAATAGTTACATTGTAGCTAGCTTAGGGTTTATATTTATTTTACAGGCAACTTTGTATTTATTTTAACTAGGTAGAATAGTTATTAAATAGTTATTAACTATTTAATAACTACCTAGCTAAAATAAATACAAATTTACCTGTAAAATAATTCCTAACCTAAGTTACAATTACACCGAACACTACACTATAATTAAATTAATTCCCTAAACTAAATACAATTAAATACAATTAAATATAAATATCTAAAGTACGGAAACCCCCCCCCCACTAAATTACAGAAAATAATAAAATAATTACAAGTTTTTTAAACTAATTACACCTAAACTAATCCCCCTAATAAAATAAAAAAGCCCCCCAAAATAATAAAAAGACCTACCCTATACTAAATTACAAATAGCCCTTAAAAGGGCCTTTTGCAGGGCATTGCCCCAAAGTAATCAGCTCTATTACCTGTAAAAAAAAGCACAATACCACCCCACCAACATTAAAACCCACCACCCACACACCCAACCCTACTCTAAAACCCACCCAATCTCCCCTTAATAAAACCTAACACTAACCCCTTGAAGATCACCCTACCTTGAGAAGTCTTCACCCAGCCGGGCCAAAGTCCTCAACGAAGCCGGGCGAAGTGGTCCTCCAGCCGGGCAGAAGTCTTCATCGAAGCCGGCCAGAAGAGGTCCTCCAGCCGGGCAGAAGTCTTCATCCAGGTGGCATCTTCTATCTTCATCCATCTGGTGCGGAGCGGCTCCATCTTCAAGACATCCGACGCGGAGCATCCTCTTCAAACGAAGTCGAACTGAAGAATGAAGGTTCCTTTAAATGACGTCATCCAAGATGGCATCCCTTCAATTCCGATTGGCTGATAGAATTCTATCAGCCAATCGGAAATAAGGTAGAAAAAATCCTATTGGCTGATGATCCAATCAGCCAATAGAATGCCAGCTCAATCCTATTGGCTGATTGGATCAGCCAATAGAATTGAACTTCAATCCTATTGGCTGATTGCATCAGCCAATAGGATTTTTTCTACCTTAATTCTGATTGGCTGATAGAATTCTATCAGCCAATCGGAATTGAAGGGACGCCATCTTGGATGACGTCATTTAAAGGAACCTTCATTCCTCAGTTGGACTTCGTTAGAAGAGGATGCTCTGCATCGGATGTCTTGAAGATGGAGCCGCTCCACGCTGGATGGATGAAGATAGAAGATGCCGCCTGGATGAAGACTTCTGCCCGTCTGGAGGACCTCTTCTTCCCGGCTTCGATGAAGACTTCTGCCCATCTGGAGGACCACTTTGCCCGGCTTCGTTGAGGACTTGGTGGGTTTTAGAGTAGGGTTGGGTGTGTGGGTGGTGGGTATTAATGTTGGGGGGGTATTATACTTTTTTTTACAGGTAATAGAGCTGATTACTTTGGGGCAATGCCCTGCAAAAGGCCCTTTTAAGGGCTATTTGTAATTTAGTATAGGGTAGGGATTTTTATTATTTTGGGGGGCTTTTTTATTTTATTAGGGGGATTAGAGTAGGTGTAATTAGTTTAAAAAACTTGTAATTATTTTATTATTTTCTGTAATTTAGTGTTTGTTTTTTTCATTTTTTTAATTGTATTTAATTGTATTTAGTTTAGGTAATTAATTTAATTATAGTGTAGTGTTAGGTGTAATTGCAACTTAGGTTAGGATTTATTTTACAGGTAAATTTGTCTTTATTTTATCTAGGTAGCTATTAAATAGTTAATAATTATTTAATAACTATTCTGCCTAGTTAAAATAAATACAAAGTTGCCTGTAAAATAAAAATAAATCCTAAGCTAGCTACAATGTAACTATTAGTTATATTGTAGCTATGTTAGGGTTTATTTTATAGGCAAGTATTTAGTTTTAAATAGGAATAATTTAATTAATGTTAGTTATTTTATTTAGATTTATTTAAATTATATTTAAGTTAGGGGGTGTTAGGGTTAGACTTAGGTTTAGGGGTTAATACATTTAATATAGTTGCAGCGATGTTGGGGGCGGCAGATTAGGGGTTAATAAATGTAGGTAGGTGTCGGCGATGTTAGGGACGGCAGATTAGGGGTTAATAAAATGTAAGTAGTGTTTGCGATACGGGAGGGCGGCGGTTTAGGGGTTAATATATTTTTTATAGTGGCGCGATGTCCGGTTCGGCAGATTAGGGGATAATTTTTTTTTTATTATTGTTTGCGATGTGGGGGGGGGCCCTCAGTTTAGGTGTTAATAGGTAGTTTTTGGGTGTTAGTGTACTTTTTAGCACTTTAGTTAAGAGCTTTATGCTACGGCGTTAGCCCATAAAACTCTTAACTACTGACTTTTAAATGCGGTATCAGTCTTGACAGGAGAGGCTGTACTGCTCACTTTTTGGAAGACTTGTAATACCGGTGTTAGGCAAATCCCATTGAAAATATAGGATACGCAATTGACGTAAGTAGATTTGCGGTATTTGCGAATCTGACCAAAAAAGTGAGCGGTACACCTGTTGTAAAGTCTATTTCAACTATGTAAGTGGAACGCAACTGCAGATCAATTATTGTTTTGTATCACCAGGGTTTTTGGGCTATTTAGGTGAGCATAGACCAGTAAACCTGTGGTGAATTAATATTAAGTTAGAGGTTCAATGCTGTTAGTACTATCACAACATGAATCCTTCTAAGCACAATATTTCCAATACTGTTAGACTGGCACAGTATGGAAAAAATAATGAAAAAATGATAGAAGAAAAATATGCTTCTAATTTAAAGAACTTGAGAGAACAAAAATTCTTTTTTAAGCTTACATTAAATAAACATGTAATGCAGGAGAGAGTTGGTTAATCCTTGTAAGAAGTAAGCTTGGTTTGCAAGAGATATACTTTTAACAAGTCACAGAGAATGCTTCAGTTGTCTTGTAGCTGCAACTTTGTAACTGTGTTTATTGAGAGCAACTGCTGCAGAGTAAGAGAGGAATTTGGCAAGATGCCCAGACTTGCAGTTGCAAAACCAAGTAACAGTTTTTATTTTGAAATAGTTAAATCCTCTTCAGTTCAAGCTTGAAACTTAAAGCTCAAAGTCTTGTTCTTAAAGCAGCATATATATTATGAAGTGAGAAAGGAGACATTGATTCCCCAGTATGAAATAGTGTGCAGAGTTATTTAGAAAACTGCAGTGCCTGTCAGCTCCAGTTAAATTAAGAGTGAGGCTGTAAGTGTACAATAGCAATTCAGCAGTTAAGTTCTCAAATAGTATGCAAGGAATAAAATTAAGAGGTAACTTAGCTGTAAGTCTAAGGATGCAAACAGGATATTTCAGGGGATGTAATCCTTGTAGAAAATAGTACAGAGTAATCCAAGCAAACAGTCCTTTGTGAAAGCAGTTGGTTTGAGAAAAACAATGCAGCTCAGAGACTGTGTGTAAGCTGTTACTCCTGCTAATGAAAATAACTAAGCACCTGTTTGCTGACAGGTGGAGCCTTAAGTAACATGAAAGTGAGAGAACCATGTGATGAGAAGTGAGAGAAGTAAAACATGAAATGAAATCCTGACACCTGTACCTGCAAGACTCGTAATACGAGCGTTATATAAAAAGCAGCGTTGGGACCTCTAAACGCTGCTTTTTAAGACTAACGCAAGACTCGTAATTTCGCCGACTGTGTTGTTCTTGCTGATAGGTGGGTAAATTCACCTACCAATAAACAAGTGCTTTCCATGGTGCTGAACCAAAAAATAGATGCCTTCTTTTTCGAATAAAGAATGAAAGAGAATGAAGAAAAATTTATAATAGAAGTAAATTAGAAAGTTGTTAAAAATCACATACTCTATCTGAATCACGAAAGAAAAAAATTTGGGTTCAGTGTCCCTTTAACCCCTTGAGTGCTAATGACGGCTCTGAGCCGTCACTAGCACTCCCCAACTTTGAAGGAGATCTGGGGGCTCCCACCGGCTCCTACTCCAGCGATCGGGCCTGCATAATGACAGGCATCGCCGGGGCTTCACGTTATGCTCAGTGACGTCACGCGCAATGACGTGATGACGTCACAGCGCAATTTTATTTAACATTAACAATGTTAAATATAGGAGCAGGGGGCATGCTGCTTAGAAGCCTGTATCTCAGGCATCTAAGCAGCTACAGACCCCCAAGACCCACCGTTGGAAAGGTAATCGCCTAACCTTTCCAACAATATATATATATATAAAAAAAAGTTAAATAAAATATATTTTTAAAAGTATAAAATAAAAAAAAAACCTTTAAAAAAACCTTAGCACCCAGGTGGGAAAGTGCTTAGCACTCAAAGGGTTAACCCCTTAATGACCGGACCATTTTTCAGTTTTCTTACCCTTAATGACAAGGGCTATTTTTACATTTCTGCAGTGTTAGTGTTTAGCTGTAATTTTCCTCTTACTCATTTACTGTACCCACACATATTATATACCATTTTTCTCGCCATTAAATGGACTTTCTAAAGATACCATTATTTTCACTATAAAAAAATTATAAAATATGAGGAAAAAATGGAAAAAAACACACTTTTTCTAACTTTGACCTCCAAAATCTGTTACACATCTACGACCACCAAAAAACACCCATGCTAAATAGTTTCTAAATTTTGTCCTGAGTTTAGAAATACCCAATGGTTACATGTTATTTGATTTTTTGCAAGTTATAGGACAATAAGTACAAGTAGCACTTTGCTATTTCCAAACCACTTTTTTTCAAAATTAGCTCTAGTTACATTGGAACACTGATATCTGTCCGGAATCTCTGAATATCCCTTGACATGTATATATATATATATTTTTAGAAGACAACCCAAAGTATTGATTTATGTCCATTTTGGTATATTTGATGCCACCATTTCACTGCCAAATGCGAGCAAATAAAAAAAATCGTTCACTTTTTCACAAATTTTGTCACAAACTTTAGGTTTCTCACTGAAATTATTTACAAACAGTTTGTGCAATTATGGCACAAATGGTTGTAAATGCTTCTCTGGGATCCCCTTTGTTCAGAAATAGCAGACATATATGGCTTTGGCATTGTTTTTTGGTAATTAGAAGGCCACTAAATTTCCCCAAAAAATAAAGTTTTTTTGTGTTTTTTTTTTTTAATTAGTACTGTTGTTTCTGTAGTGTAGCTGCCCCCCCAATACACCCACCCCCCCAACCCTACCAGATCCTATTAATTATTTTTTTTAAATAAGTTTTCTGCCCTCCCTCCCTCTTAACAGTAATCATTGGTGGCAGTGGTTGCTGCGCGCGCGCACATGCACACACACACAGGCCCCGCTCCGCACGCTCCCAGCATCCGGCGTGCACAATGCACTTGCAGGAACCGGATTCTGGGTAGCGATGGGCCGCCCACCCTCTTCCCTTGAGAAATAAACTAAATTAAAATGGTAGAAAAAAAAAGGTAACAGAAATACGTATAGAAATTTGATACACTCCAACAGGTAAAGAGTATAATTGTGAGAAATTATATTTTGATATATCTATAGTTAACTGACCTTCAAATGACTCCACTATAGTGAAAAGTCATCAATATGGCATACAATAACTAGCTTGGTATAAATGTGAAATTAAATTACGTTTTCTTTAAAGATAATTTAATCTACCTAGATTACCTTTCAAATAATGAAACCATAATAAATAACCAATATTTATTTTAAGAATGTTTTTTGGTATCTAAGAAAGATTATAGATATTAGAATGTAAATATAACATTAAACTACACTGTCACTTTATTGTAACAAGTTAAACACTTTCATTTCTTAAAAATGAAATGAGCAAAGTTGTTATGTATAATTTATACTGCATATCCTTGTCATAAACATTTTATGATTTTGACATCTCTAAATCACACAACCAAATCATAGATGGCTGTATCTAACTCCACCTTAACTTTTGTAAGATACTTGACTTTAACATTAACTGGTTAAGCTGTGTTGATATTTTTTTCATTCAAAAAATTATTCAAAATTTTTATATTTGATATCAGGCATGGGACTAATATTTTGTTTACATGTCAGAATATTAGAGGGATGTATTTCTTCTTATCTTACTGGGATAGAGATATGTATCAAATAATACGTATTTCAATAAATAAAATATAAAAATTGACTGCTAGATTACGAGTTTTGCGTTATGAGGGGTGCGGTGCTAACTTGCACGTTATTGTCACCGCTCACTTTCCCACAGCGCTGGTATTACAGGTTTTCCTAAACCCGGCATTATTAGGCAAGAAGTGAGCGTAGAGCAAAATTGAGCTCCACATCGCACTCCAATACCAGCGCTGCTTAAGTCAGCAGTGAGCTGGTTGTACATAGACATCAATGGGGAGAGCGAGCTGAAAAAAGGTCTAACACCTGCAATAAAGCAGCGTAAAGCTCCGTAACGCAGCCCCATTGATTCCTATAGGAAACTAAATTTACAGTATGTTTACACCTAACACCCTAACATGAACCCCGAGTCTAAACACCCCTAATCTTACACTTATTTACTCCTAATCTGCCGCCCGACATTGCCGACACCTACATTATATTTATTAACCCCTAATCTGCTGCTCCCGACATCGACGACACCTACATTATACTTATGACCCCCTAATCTGCTGCCCCCAACATTGCCGACACCTACATTATATTTATTAACCCCTAATCTGCTGCCCCCAACATCTCAGACACCTACATAATGTTACTAACCCCTAATCTGCTGCCCCCAACGTCGCCGCCACTATAATAAACATATTAACACCTATACCGCCGTACTCCCGCATCGCTAACACTAGTTAAATATTATAAACCCCTAATCTGCCGCCCCTAACATTGCCGCCACCTACCTACATTTATTAACCCCTAATCTGCCGCCCCTAACGTCACCGTCACTATACTAAATTTATTAACCCCTAAACCTAAGTCTAACCCTAACCCTAACACCCCTAACTTAAATATAATTCAAATAAATCTAAATAAAAATTGCTTTCATTACCTAAATAATTCCTATTTAAAACTAAATACTTACCTATAAAATAAACCATAAGCTAGCTACAATATAACTAATAGTTACATTGTATCTAGCTTAGGTTTTAGTTTTATTTTACAGGCAAGTTTGTATTTATTTTAACTAGGTAGAATAGTTACTAAATAATTATTAACTATTTACTAACTACCTAGCTAAAATAAATACAAATTTTCCTGTAAAATAAAACCTAACCTGTCTTACACTAACACCTAACCTTATACTACAATTAAATCAATTACCTAAAATAAATACAATTACCTAAATTACAAAAAAACAAAACACTAAATTACACAAAATAAAAAAGAAATGATCAAATATTTAAACTAATTACACCTAATCTAATAGCCCTATCAAAATAAAAAAAGCCCCCCCAAAATAAAAAAAAACCCTAACCTAAACTAAACTACCAATAGCCCTTAAAAGGGCCTTTTGCGGGGCATTGCCCCAAAGAAATCAGCTCTTTTACCTGTAAAAAAAAAATACAAACAACCCCCCCAACAGTAAAACCCACCACCCACACAACCAACCCCCCAAATAAAACCTTACTAAAAAAACCTAAGCTCACCATTGCCCTGAAAAGGGCATTTGGATGGGCATTGCCCTTAAAATGGCATTTAGCTCTATTGCTGCCCAAACCCTAACATAAAAATAAAACCCACCCAATAAACCCTTGAAAAAACCTAACACTAACCCCTGAAGATCCACTTACAGTTTTGAAGAGCCGACATACATCCTCAATGAAGCCAGGAGAAGTCCTCAACAAAGCAGCAAGAAGTCCTCAACGAAGCCGGGAGAAGTCTTCATCCAAGTCGGCAGAAGTGGTCCTCCAGACTGGCAGAAGTCTTCATCCATCCGACGAGGAACCTAACACTAACCCCTGAAGATCCACTTACAGTTTTGAAGAGCCGACATCCATCCTCAACGAAGCAGCAAGAAGTCCTCAACAAAGCCGGGAGAAGTCTTCATCCAAGCCGGCAGAAGTGGTCCTCAAGACGGGCAGAAGTCTTCATCCGGGCGGCATCTTCTATCTTCATCCATCCGGCGAGCAGCGGGTCCATCTTCAAGACATCTGGCACGGAGCATCCTCTTCTTCCGACGTCTAACGAAGAATAAAGGTTCCTTTATATGATGTCATCCAAGATGGTGTCCCTTGAATTCCGATTGGCTGATAGAATTCTATCAGCCAATCGGAATTAAAGGTGAAAAATTCCTATTGGCTGATGCAATCAGCCAATAGGATTAAATCCTATTGGCTGATCCAATCAGCCAATATTATTCAGCTCACATTCTATTGGCTGTTCCAATCAGTCAATAGACTTGGCTGATTGCATAAGAATTTTTCACCTTTAATTCCGATTGGCTGAAAGAATTCTATCAGCCAATCGTAATTCAAGGGATGCCATCTTGGATGACATCATTTAAAGCAACCTTCATTCTTCGTTAGACGTCGGAAGAAGAGGATGCTCCGCACCGGATGTCTTGAAGATGGACCCGCTGCTCGCCGGATGGATGAAGATAGAAGATGCCGCCCGGATGAAGACTTCTGCCCGTCTTGAGGACCACTTCTGCCGGCTTGGATGAAGACTTCTCCCGGCTTCGTTGAGGACTTCTTGTCGCTTCGTTGAGGATGGATGTCGGCTCTTCAAAACTGTAAGTGGATCTTCAGGGGTTAGTGTTAGGTTTTTTTTAAGGGTTTATTGGGTGGGTTTTATATTTAGGTTAGGGTTTGGGCAGTAATATAGCTAAATGCCCTTTTAAGGGCAATGCCCATCCAAATGCCCTTTTCAGGGCAATGGGGAGCTTAGGTTTTTTTAGTTAGGTTTTTATTTGGGGGTTTGGTTGTGTGGGTGGTGGGTTTTACTGTTGGGGGGGTTGTTTGTATTTTTTTTACAGGTAAAAGAGCTGATTTCTTTGGGGCAATGCCCTGCAAAATGCCCTTTTAAGGGCTTTTGGTAGTTTAGGCTAGGGTTTTTTTTAATTTTGGGGGGCTTTTTTTATTTTGATAGGGCTATTAGATTAGGTGTAATTAGTTTAAATATTTGATAATTTCTTTTTCTATTTTGTGTAATTTAGTGTTTTTTTTTTTGTTATTTAGGTAATTGTATTTAATTTAGGTAATTTATTTAATTGTAGTGTAAGGTTAGGTGTTAGTGTAACTCAGGTTAGGTTTTATTTTACAGATACATTTGTATTTATTTTAGCTAGGTAGTTAGTAAAAAGTTAACAACTATTTAGTAACTATTCTACCTAGTTAAAATAAATACAAACTTTCCTGTGAAATAAAAATAAACCCTAAGCTAGCTACAATGTAACTATTAGTTATATTGTAGCTAGCTTAGGGTTTATTTTACAGGTAAGTATTTAGTTTTAAATAGGAATTATTTAGGTAATGATAGGAATTTTTATTTAGATTTCTTTTAATTATATTTAAGTTAGGGGGTGTTAGGGTTAGAATTAAGTTTAGGGGTTAATAACTTTAGTACAGTGTCGCCGACGTTGGGGGAGGCAGATTAGGGGTTAATAACTGTAATGTAGGTTGCTGCGATGTTAGGGGGGGAGATTAAGGGTTAATAATATTTAACTAGTGTTTGTGAGGCGGGAGTGCGGCGGTTTAAGGGTTAATATGTTTATTATAGTGGCAGCGATGTTCAGAGCGGCAGATTAGGGGTTAATAATTTTATTTTAGTGTTTGCGATGTGGGAGGGCCTCGGTTAAGGGGTTAATAGGTAGTTTATGGGTGTTAGTGTACTTTTTAACACTTTAGTTATGAGTTTTGTGCTACAGCTTTGTAGCCTAAAACTCATAACTACTGACTTTAGAATGCGTTACGAATCTTGCGGTATAGGCTGTACCGCTCACTTTTTGGCCTCCAAAAAAAGCTTGTAATATCGGCGCTATGGAAGTCCCATTGAAAAAAGACTTTACGCAAAGTTAATTTGCGGTACGGCCAAAAAAGTGTGCGGGACAGCTGTACCTACAAGACTAGTAATAGCAGCGGTAGTGAAAAAGCAGCGTTATGAGCCTTAACGCTGCTTTTTTACTCATAACGCAAAACTCGTAATCTAGCCGATAGTATGTAATGAAATTTAGTTAAACATTTTTTTTATTCAATATTAGTTTTG
The DNA here is from genome assembly GCF_027579735.1 of Bombina bombina. Taxonomy (NCBI): domain Eukaryota; kingdom Metazoa; phylum Chordata; class Amphibia; order Anura; family Bombinatoridae; genus Bombina; species Bombina bombina. The sequence continues at coordinate 1,002,053,838 of NC_069501.1, forward strand.
GAATTCATCAAAAATGAAAATCTGAAAAAGAAAGAAAAAAAAAAATTAAAACATTAATCAATTAGGTTATTTAATGAACACATGACTAACAAAATATTCAGTAAATATAATAATTGTAAATTCATCTTCTGTCTATGCTCTAACATGTATTGTTTGTCTTGATATTAAAGACAGGTTCATACAGGAGATCTATATCTATCCATCTATCTACACATAATTTGAAATTAATCACATTAAATTGTCTAATCAAGAGTTGACTTACACATATTAGCATTTATAATTTGACAAAATAATACATAATATCAAATTTGGAAGAAAAATGATTCTATTGTATGAGGGACATAATTCAATGTCATATTTCATGTCCCTTCAAATAATAATATACCTAAATGTCAACTATAAAATGTATTTCTTTATCTGTCTGATTGCTCACAATCTGAGTCCTCTCTAGCACAAAGTAGGGGTAATGTATATAAAATAAACTTATTCTAAAATAGGACATGCATATATTATGCATTATTTGAACATTATTCCTCCTATGATTCTTAAATAGCATGCATTGTGCAAACTAACCTGGATGTATGGTCTTTGAATGGCAATTCTATTCAAAATATCAGTTTATCTTCATTATGTGTCCTATTCATCATTTTCAAAATAGAGGATTGTGAAATACCAATTACCAAAATAAATGTATTACCCCCTAAACTGCCGCTCCCGGAGCCCACCGCCACTATAATAAACATGTTAACCCCTAAACCACCGCTCCCTGACCCCGCCGCAACTATAATATATGTATTAACCCCTAAACCGCCGCTCCCAGACCCCGCTGCCACCTACATGATACCTATTAACCCCTATCCTGCCCCCCCTATACCGCCGCCCTCTATAATAAAGTTATTAACCCCTATCCTGCCGATCTCGGACCTTGCTGCAACTAAATAAATAGTTTAACCCCTAAACCGCCGCTCCCGGAACCCCGCCGCAACCTATATTAAACTTATTAACCCCTAATCTGCCCCCCCTACACCTATAATACATTTATTAACCCCTATCCTGCCCCCCCTACACCGCCGCCACTGTAATAAGATTATTAACCCCTAAACCTAAGTCTAACACTAACCCTAACACCCCCCAACTTAAATATTAATTAAATAAATCTAAATAATATTTCTATTATTAACTAAATTAATCCTATTAAAAACTAAATACTTACCTTTAAAATAAACCCTAATATAGCTACAATATAAATAATAATTATATTGTAGCTATGTTAGGATTTATATTTATTTTACAGGCAAATTTCAATTTATTTTAACTAGGTACAATAGCTATTAAATAGTTATTAACTATTTAATAGCTTACCTAGCTAAAATAAACAGAAATTTACCTGTAAAATAAATCCTAACCTAAGTTACAATTACACCTAACACTACACTATCATTAAATAAATGAATCCTATTTAAAACTAAATACTTACCTGTAAAATAAACCCTAAGATAGCTACAATGTAATTAATAATTACATTGTAGCTATTTTAGGATTTATATTTATTTTACAGGTAACTTTGTATTTATTTTAGCTAGTTAGAATAGTTATTAAATAATTATTAACTATTTAATAACTACCTAGCTGAAAGAAATACAAAATTACCTGTAAAATAAATCCTAACCTAAGTTACAATTAAATCTAACCTACACTATCATTACATTAATTAAATAAATTAAATACAAATAACTACAATTAAATACAATTACATAAACTAACTAAAGTACAAAAAATAAAAAAAGCTAAGTTACAAAAACTAAAAAAAATAAGTTGCAAACATTTAAAAAATATTACAACAATTTTAAGCTAATTACACCTAATCTAAGCCACCTAATAAAATAACAAAGCCCTCCAAAATAAAAAAAAATCCCTACCCTATTCTACATTAAATAAATTTCAAAGCTCTTTTACCTTACCAGCCCTTAAAAGGGCCTTTTGTGGGGCATGCCCCAAAGAATTCAGCTCTTCTGCCTGTAAAAGAAAAATACAACCCCCCCAAACATTAAAACCCACCACCCACATACCCCTAATCTAACCCAAACCCCCCTTAAATAAACCTAACACTACCCCCCTGAAGATCATCCTACCTTGAGTTGTCTTCAGCCAGCTGACCTACCGATGGAACCGAAGAGGAGATCCGGAGCGGCAGAAGTGATCCTCCAAGGGGCGCTGAAGAAGTCTTCCATCCGATGAAGTCATCATCCAGGCGGCGCAGAAGAAGTTTTCCATCCGAGCGATATCATCTTCCAAGCGGCGCTGAAGAAGTCTTCCATCCGGGCGATGTCATCTTCCAAGCGGGGTCTTCAATCTTCTTTCTTCAGGATCCATCTTCATCCCACCGATGCGGAACATCCTTCTTTCCCGACGGACTAACGACGAATGAAGGCTCCTTTAAGGGACGTCATCCAAGATGGCGTCCCTTCAATTCCGATTGGCTGATAGGATTCTTTCAGCCAATCGGAATTAAGATAGGAAAAATATAAATCTATAAAATGTATTATAGGTGGCGACGGTGTAGGGAGGCAGATTAGGGGTTAATAAATTTAATATAGGTTGCGGCGGGGTCCGGGAGCGGTGGTTTAGGGGTTAAACTATTTATTTAGGTGCAGGATCAGCAGGATAGGGGTTAATAACTTTATTATAGAGGGCGACGGTATAGGGGGGCAGGATAGGGGTTACTAGGTATAATGTAGGTGGCGGCGGTGTCTGGGAGCAGCGGTTTAGGGGTTAATACATTTATAAGAGTTGCGGCGGGGTCTAGGAGCGGCGGTTTAGGGGTTACTAACTTTATTTAGTTGCGGGAGGCTCCGGGGCGCCGGTATATGGGGTAGAACAGTGTAGTTAGTGTGGGTGCTTAGTGACAGGCTAGCAATAAAGATGTAAAAAAGCCGAAGAGCAGCGAGATCGGATGAGTGATAACTATCACAATCCGCTGCTCATCGCCCCGTACATGGTGTGCGGCTTTTTGACAGCTTTATTGATAACTTAGGCGAACGTATTCAGGTCCGCGGCGGCGATGGTAGGCGAGCTTAGGCGGGCGTATTGAACCGGCGAAGGCAGGTAAAGTAGACGCGTTGATAACTACCCCTCATAGTATTTACCGTCTGAAGTTGCGGTTGATGATGTTTGCTCTGACATTGAGCCCCTCATCCCGGAATTGCCCCTCTAGAACTGGGTCATCCTCCTCATCTTGGGGGAGGGTTTGGGGTGCCTGGACGGCCTGCAGTATCCTAGCCCACTGAGCTATGTTATGAAAGACACTGCAGGCTATAACGATCTTCGCCACCTTCCTATGGCTGTATTGGAGGGCTCCTCCAGACCTGTCCAGGCATCTTAAGCGCATTTAGAGGAGCCCAAACATCCGCTCCACTACAGCCCTAGTCTGCTTGTGCGCCCAATTGTAGCTCTCCTGGGCCTCATCTGCAAGGTTGCGCAATGGCGTAATGAGCCAAGGCCGGCTCATGTAACCCGAATCACCTATAAATAATGTACATAACAAAATGTCAAATATTACAAATATCGTAAAAAATATTATATTAAAATACATTTTTGATAAGATACAATGCATTTGTGTACACGAAAATCACATAAACTAGACATTTGCTGAAAGAGAAATAAATGGTTAAAGCGCATCCTATATCTGCACATTTAAGCTATGAGCTGCTACATATCTGTTTTGAGCTAAAACTAGACATTTGCTGAAAGAGACAAATAAATGTTTAAAGCGCATCCTATATCTGCACATTTAAGCTAGGACATGCTACATATCTGTTTGGAGCTAAAACTAGACATTGCTGAAAGAGAAAGAAATGGTTAAATTGCATCCTATAGCTGCACATTTAAGTTAGGACATGCTACATATCTGTTTGGAGCTAAAACTAGACATTGCTGAAAGAGAAAGAAATGGTTAAATTGCATCCTATAGATACACATTTAAGCTAGGACATGCTACATATCTGTTTTAAGCTAAAACTAGACATTTGCTGAAAGAGAAATACATGGTTAAAGCGCATCCTATATCTGCACATTTAAGCTAGGACATGCTACATATCTGTTTTGAGCTAAAACTAGACATTTGCTGAAACAGAGAAATAAATGTTTAAAGTGCATCCTATAGCTGCACATTTAAGCTAGGGCATGCTACATATCTGTTTAAGCTAAAACTAGACATTTGCTGAAAGAGAAATACATGGTTAAAGCGCATCCTATATCTGCACATTTAAGCTAGGACATGCTACATATCTGTTTTGAGCTAAATCTAGACATTGCTGAACAAGAAATAAATGGTTAAATTGCATGCTACAGCTGCACTTTTAAGCTAGGACATGCTACATATGCATTTTTCGCATAAACTAGACATTTTGCTGAAAGAGAAATAAATGGTTAAATCGCATCCTATAGCTGCACATTTAAGATAGGACATGCTACATATGCGTTTTTCACATAAACTAGACATTTTACTGAAAGAGACTATTAAATGGCTAAAGCGCATCCTATAGCTACACATTTTGCACATTACACAAACACAACTGTTTTTTAAAATTACAGTGGCAATTGTCTAAATTCTGAACCGTGCTGTGCACAAATACTCACCAAAGAGCCACCAGTGGGGAAACTGTCTGTCCTCAAACTGCTGCCAGAGTGCGGACTGCCTGAGGATACGGGCATCATGACAAGCCCCGCCGAAATTCACTCACACATTCATAATCTGCATCCATGCATCACAAACGAACTGCACGTTGAGACTATGAAAATGTTTGCGATTTCGGAAGGGCTGGATATCTGCTGGAGCAGGCAGCGCAATGTGGGTGCAATCTATTGCTCCCAACACATTGGGCATTCAAGCTATTGCAAAGAATTCCCTCTTCAGGGTCCTCCAATCACCATCATTTTGAGGGAATCCTATGTAAAGCCTACAAATTCGTACCATGGCGTCCAGAAAATTGTCAAAAACCACAGAGAAGGTGCCCTGAGACAACCCATGCATGTACCCCTCTCCGGATTGAAAACTACCGGAGGCCAGGACGTGTATACAACTTAGCATCTTGGTCATGCCAGGGATTGCAGTCTGCATACGTTTACGTGGCTCCAGATGAGGTTTAAGTACTTCGTAAAGGCCCATGAGTTGCTCTCGATTAAGCCTATCATAAACGCTCGTGTTATCCAAGGTGAGCCTCGCTCTGTGAACAGGAGGACCTCTGATCAGACAAGCCCTACGTCTCTCTTTGAGATGCCAAGCATGCCTGATTCTGTTGTACACAATTCGTGCAACAGCACCTGCACCAACTAACTGGGGATCATTCATATTTGCCAAGCCAAACAGCACAAAGCCAAATAGCAGAGCAAACACACAAGGAGTAACAAGGTATGCAAAAACACAAAAGCGATTTCATACAATGTCGATCACAAGGGATGCTTTGGCCATGTTGTTTGGGGGATTTATAGTGCAATATGTCCAATGGTAGCATGTTCGTAATCATTGCTGATTGTATACACTTAATTATATCTGAGCGGTGCGAATGCTTTCGAAGTGGGCGGATTTTCTTGTGTTTGATGAAATTTATTTTCCCACCAATGAATCATAATGTGAAAGTGTAAAATGTAACATATACAATGCACCTTCGTAATGTTTGTTCAAATGCGTAATAAATACTTATTAAATGTGATGTTATGTTAAAAACCACACGTCCACGCTAACATGATTGAAAGTGCATACTTGTGTATAATGTGTGCATAGACATGGCATAGAATCTGATTGATCAATGTTGCTGCAATATTGTTGACAAACCATAAAGTAATGGCTGAAATCTAAAATATTCTATATATAAGTGATTGGCGAGATCTCAATATTTAACGTGTCCCATTGAAATCGCAATAATAATGAAGATCTTCCAGACCTCTCATTTACATATATGTAGTATTGAGTGAGAAATGATGATTGATGGATGCACATACATGTAGTATAGTGAGAAACTGATGAAAGGGGTGGTACAGTCCTAATGCTGTAATCTGTATGGTTGAAGCTTAGAATGATGTCATCATATTAGCTACATGCTTGTCTAGTTTCCAAATCTTCATTCTGTTGTTGTATTTTGCAACATTCTTATTGTGTGATGATTAAAAAGATAAATGTGTGCTTTGTTGTTGTGTGATGCGTGTTATGTACATCTATGTATGTATGGTGATTCTCTCCCACATATGCTGATTTATATAAAGCAGTATAGCATTGTTGTTCCTTCCAAAAAAGCGTCAACTCTAATATTTTCTAATTATATGTTATAATTGTACGTAATTCCTAATGGTATATTATGAGTAAATTGTGATGTTAAAGGGACACTAAATCCATAATTTTATGATGTAAATGTGTTCATTGTTTATATCTGTTTTTTTGAATGAATATCAATGCACATGTATGAGTCAATGACAAAAGACATGTATGTGCATCCATCAATCATCATCTGGTGAGCCTATATAGATATGCTGTTCATCCAAGCATATGAGTTGAATAAATGAAATGCTATAATAGACGTAAATGAGACGTGTTTACAATTGGCTAGTGTTTGTGAATAATGAAATCTTAATAAATATTTTTTCTGTACATTTAAATATGATTTAATTCTGGAAACCGATTTTGTATTGGTGATGATGGAATTGATGGTGATTTATAGTTGATGTAATGTAATTTCCTAAAATAATTTGATGTTGTAGTGATGTTCACACAAGTAAAACCCATAACTCCAGTGGGAAATAGTAATTTCTTGATCTACTTGTCATAGCGGGACCAACGCAAGAATAAATTAATTAGCGCCACAATTCTAACGCTGGTATTATGAGTTTTCAAGTCTAAAAATTTTGCGTGCGTTAGGTAAATCTGCCGGTCGCGTGCATGAGCACGTATTCCCCATAGAAGTCAATGGTGGAGAGAAATTTCAAGATAAATAAAATCCAACACTTGTGTTGAGCGTAAAGTGAGTGACTTCATCTCCTTCTGTGAAAAAGTAGCTAAATCGTGTTAATTTCCTAATAAACTAATCTTTTGTGTACGTAATGTGCTGTATATTGATTGTATGTTTTGATTTGTGTATATATGTGATAATATTTGTAGTTAGATGTAGCTATATGAGTGAATTTTCATGTATGTCTATGTAAGTCAATGTAAAATGGGTTTGTGGGCATTTTTTTTCAAACACCCGAGATCTCGTAGCTTTGATCCGTTATATTTTGACATGAAAATTTTTAATTTAAAAATGAAATATTGTACAGTGTTTGTATGAGCGTAAGTGTAGTTTGTGTAATGTTTTTTAGGTGATTCGTGAATGTTTTTGTTATCGGGATATCATTAACTACTGGGTCTGGGTGAGCGTTCTGGATTTGAGCATAAAGTGTTTGGCATCTAGTACATCTTCACATTGCCTTCTGTTAAGAAAAACATGCTCAAATTACTTCTGAAGTTGCTACACTCTACTTTGAGATCATGACCCATCTTCATTTTTGTAAAATGCCTTAAAATAAATAAAGGTTTTTGTTATATATCTCCCCTCTCTCTTTTTTACCTGTAAAATGTATTTTTTTAGGCCATGTCAAATTTTAGTAGCCTTCCTGCGCATACAGCTAGATTACGAGTTTTGCGTTATGAGTGAAAAAGCATCCTTATGCTTCATAACGATGCTTTTTCACTAACGCCGCTATTACAAGTCTTGTCAGAATAGGGGTACCGTACACCTTTTTGGTCGTCACGCAACGTCAGTACCGCACTTTAAGAAAAGTCCTTTTTCAATGGGACTTCCATAGCGCTACTATTACAAGTTTTGCGGTGAGGCCAAAAAGTGAGCGGTACACTCTAAAATGACAAGATCCATCTAAAGTCAGTAGTTATGAGTTTTATGCTACAAAGCTGTAACATAAAACTCATAACTAAACTGTCACAAAGTGCACTAACACCCATAAACTACCTATTAACCCCTAAACCGAGGCCCTCCCGCATCGCAAGCACTCAAATAAAATAATTAACCCCTAATCTGCCGCTCCGAACAACGCCGCCACTATTAAAATGTATTAACCCCTATTCCGCCGCTCCCCGACATTGTCTCCACTATAATACAATTATTAACCCCTAAACCGCCACCCTACCGCATCGCAAACACTATTTAAATATTATTAACCCCTTAATCTGCCACTATAATAAACCTATTAACCACTAAACCGCAAACTCCCCAAAACGAAATATACTAAATTAAACTATTAACCCCTAAACCTCTGACCTCCCACATCACTACATAAATATATTAACCCCTAAACCTAACCCTAACGTAACCCTAACCCTAAGCATAACCCTAACCCTAACACCCCCTAACTTAAATATAATTAAAATAAATCTAAATAAAATGTTAAATTATTACCTAAATAATTCCTATTTAAAACTAAATACAAACTTACCTGTAAAAAAACCTAAGCTAGCTACAATATAACTAATAGTTACATTATAGCTATCTTAGGTTTTATTTTTATTTCACAGCTAAGTTTGTATTTATTTTAACTATGTAGACTAGTTAGTAAATCGTTATTAACTATTTACTAGCTACCTAGTTAAAATAAATACAAACTTACCTGTAAAATAAAACCTAGCCTGCCTTACACTAAAACCTAACATTACAATAAATAAAATAAATTAAATTAATCAAATACAATTATCTAAATATCTAAATTACAAAATAAAATAAACACTAAATTACACAGAATAAAAAACGAAAATATCAAAAATAAAAACGAATTACTCCTAATCTAATAGCCCTATCAAAATAAAAAAGCCCCCAAAATAAAATAAAACCCTAGCCTACACTAAACCGCCAATGGCCCTTAAAAGGGCCTTTTGCAGGGCATTGCCCCAAAGAAATCAGCTCTTTTACCTGTAAAAAAAATTACAAACAACCCCCCCAACAGTAAAACCACCACCCACCCACCTAAACCCCCCAAATAAAAACCTATCTAAATAAACCTAAGCTAACCATTGCTAACCATAAACCCTTAAAAAAACCTAACACTAACCCCCGATGATCCACTTACAGTTTTCGAAGACCGGACATCCATCCTCATCCAGGCGGCAGAAGTCTTCATCCAAGTGGGCAGAAGTCCTCATCGAAGCCGGCAGAAGTCTTCATCCAAGCGGGCAGAAGTCTTCATCCAGACGTCATCTTCTATCTTCATCCATCCAACGCGGAGCGGGTCCATCTTCAAGACATCTGGCGCGGAGCATCCTCTTCTTCCAATGTTTGCTGTAGAATTAAGTTTTCCTTTAGGTGAAGTCATCCAAGATGGCATCCCTTACATTCTGATTGGCTGATAGAATTCTATCAGCCAATAGGAATTAAAGGGGAAAATCCTATTGGCTGTTGCAATCAGCCAATAGGATTGAACTTTTATCCTATTGGCTGATCCAATCAGCCAATAGGATTGAGCTTGCATTCTATTGGCTGATTGGAATTGGGTTGTTTGTATTTTTGCTACAGGTAAAAGAGCTGATTTCTTTGGGGCAATGCCCCGCAAAAGGCCCTTTTAAGGGCCATTGGCAGTTTAGTGTAGGCTAGAGGCTTTTTTATTTGGGAGGGCTTTTTTATTTTGATAGGGCTATTAGATTAGGAGTAATTTGTTTTTATTTTTGATAATTTCATTTTTTATTTTGTGTAATTTAGTGTTTATTTTTTTTGTAATTTAGATAATTGTATCTGATTAATTTAATTTATTTCAGTTTATTGTAATGTTAGGTTTTAGTGTAAGGCAGGTTAGGATTTATTTTACAGGTAAGTTTGTATTTATTTTAACTAGGTAGCTAGTAAATAGTTAATAACTATTTACTAACTAGTCTACCTAGTTAAAATAAAAACAAACTTTCCTGTGAAATAAAAATAAAACCTAAGATAGCTACAATATAACTATTAGTTATGTTGTAGCTAGCTTAGGTTTTATTTCACAGGTAAGTATGTATTTAGTTTTAAATAGGAATTATTTAGGTAATAATTGTAAGGTTCATTTAGATTTATTTTAATTATATTTAATTTAGGGGGTGTTATGGTTATGCTTAGGGTTACGTTAGGGTTAGGGTTATGCTTAGGGTTAGGGTTACGTTAGGGTAAGGGTTAGGTTTAGGGGTTAATATATTTATTTAGTGTTAGTGATGTTGGAGGCCAGAGGTTTAGGGGTTAATAACTTTAGTATAGTGGTGGCGACATTGGGGGTGGCAGATAAGGGGTTAATAACTGTAATGTAGGTGGCGGCGATGTTAAGGGCGGAAGATTTGGGGTTAATAACTGTATGTAGGTGGCGGAGATATCGGGAATGGCAGATTAGGGGTTAATAGTTTTATGTAGGTGGTGGCGATGTTAAGGGCAGCAGATTAGGTGTTAATAACTCTAATGTAGGTGGCGGCGATGTTAAGGGCAGCAGATTAGGTGTTAATAACTTAATGTAGGTGGCGGCGATGTTAGGGGCAGCAGATTGGGGGTGTTTAGACGTGGTTTTTATGTTAGGGTGTTAGGTTTAAACGTAACTTTTTCTTTCCCCATAGACATCAATGGGGCTGCGTTACGGAGCTTTTGTTTCCGCGATCTCAGGTGTTAAGCTTTTTTTTTTTTTTTTTTAAAGGCTTTATTGAAATTAATTCAAACACTTACAAGCGGAGAATCAAAACATTCATAGTGCGTCTCTTTTGGTGTATATTAGAGTTCTTATAATTCAGCTGGCATAGTAAAGCAGGAAACATTTATATAAGTCCTTAGGCCTGTATTTAATACAGGACAAGCTGGAGAAATGTCACCATGGTGGCTGTCAATGTTGACTCAAAGAGAGTTACCGACAGTATTCTTGCAATTGTTTTTAATAGTGAAGAGAAAAGAGACAAGAAAAAGAACAAACGGGGTGGAACAAACAAGTGAACAGAAAAGGACAAGAAAAATAATTCCCACATAAGTTGATACAAGGTTTAATTATGAATAGTTAACATATAGCTTTGGTGTAACCCTGGAGGAGTTGCTTAATTGTCAATGGTCATTGGTTAATTAATTGTGTGGTCTTGATTCCCATAGAAAGATGATCTCATAATAGAAATCCAATTGATTAATGGAAAAGTAATGGTACTTCTCCAACCTTATATGTAATGAAAATTGGGCTAGCCATTTATCTACCATGGGGGCAGCCTCCTGTTTCCATTTCCAGGGTATGACTTGCTTAGCACTATTTAATGCCATGTGAAGTAGTTTGGTATGAGATTTGGATTGCATTTTGGGGGTATCATGGAAAAGTAGGACAACTGGGTCTAGGGGAATATCTCTTTCCAGGATTTTGCTAATCTCTATGGTTAAAGAGTGCCAGAATGGCTGAATACCATGGCAGGACCACCAAATATGGTACATGGATCCCTTATGGTTACATTTTATCCAGCATCTATTGGATGTTAGAGGGAACATGTATTGGAGATGTTGCAGGGTCAAATACCATCTTATTAAGAGTTTGAAATTGACTTCCATTAAGAAAGTGGAGTGAGAAGATTTAGCAATATTTCTGAAGATTTTATTCCAATCTTCTACTGAGATTTGTCCCGGAAGGTCTCTTTGCCATTTTTGTGTATAAGAAGGGAGATGGTCTGATGGAGGTGAATTTAAAATAGTATATAGTAGAGATATAGTATGAGCTGGTTGGTGAGATGCGCTACAGAGTTGTTCAAATCCAGTACGGGTACGCACTAGATCTTGTTTATCTTTATGGGTGTTGAGGAAATGGACCAGTTGTTTAAATCTCAGCCAGGTAGTAAATAAACCATTCCCTATATTTTACATTTGTGTCATTGGGATTACTTTTGTTAAATCTGTTAACAGGTAGACTGGTAGTAGGCCATTAATGTCTAGTTTTGGTATATGAAATCAGGATTCGAGAGTAATGGTGTGAGAGGGGAAGTGATACTGGACAGCGAGGTGTTTCTTTTTATCTGATTAGACCACACGTTAAAGGTTTCCTTTATTATGGGGTAATTTTGGGTTGTGGGGGGTCGGTGCTTGGGATGAAGCCAGCAATAGCTTCCTAATTGGGGTGTCATTGTCAGGTCATGCTCTAAGGAGACCCAAGCTTTAGACGAAGTGGCTGACTGATAGCACCAGTCCACCACCCTTTGGAGAGTAGTAGCGTCCTTATATACTTGAAAATTTGGTACTCCCAGGCCTCCCCTAGCTGGTGGTAAGTATAATGTCTTTTTGGACACCCTTTTATGCCATATGTAAGAGTTAGTGATAGATTGCAGTGTAGGGATAAAGTGGTTTGGGAGTGGGATTGGTACTGTCTGGAATACATATAGGAGTTTAGGCAATAGATTCATTTTAACCACATTAATCCTCCCAATCCAGGTAATTGATTTAGGAATCCAGGTTTCAATTAAGAGTTCAATTCATGAATGAATTTTTCGTAATTATATTTAAACAAATGTTGCTAATTTGAGGATAGGTGTATTCCTAGGTATTTTAGGGTTTCAGGTTGGATTTGGTATGGGTAGTCAGCCTCCAATATTTTACAATCTGCAGGAGACATTTCCATGGAAGTAGCTCTGATTTGTAAGAATTTATTGCATAATTAGATGCTTTACCATATGATTCTAAAAGCAGGCGTACCCCAGGTAGGGATTGTATTGGGTTTGTCAGGGATAACAACAGATCATCTGCAAACAATGTTGCTTTATATTGTGTTTGGTTTATCCCCAGACCGCTCACTCCCGGGCTACCCCTTAGTTTAATCGCTAAAATCACCATCGAAAGTACAAACAGTAGTGGGGATAATGGGCAGCCTTGTCTTGTCCTGTTTCTGATATGGAATGAGCCAGAAAGGATGCCATTTACTTTAACTTTGGTTGTTGGATCAGCGTAAAGTGCAAATATTTTGGATATGAATTCCCCTGTGATACCAAATTTCTGAAGAGTGAGTTTTAAAAAGGTCCAGTCCAACCTGTCAAAGGCCTTTTCAGCGTCCGTTGACAGGAGGATCGAAGAGATTTTATTTAAAGAGACAAATTGCATAATCTGTAGTATGCGTGTGGTGTTGTCCCTGGCCTCTTGGCCAGGTACAAAGCCTGCTTGATCTGTATGGATTAGGAAAGGGAGGACTGCATTAAGTCTGTTGGCCAACACTTTAGCATAAATTTTTAAGTCGACATTTAGGCTGAAAGTGAGCTGGCTGGTCTGGGGGTTTGCCAGGCTTAGGTAGGACCGTTATGTAGGCTTCTAACATTCCTGAGGGCATGGGCATGTTTTGGTCTATAGATTGGAAAAGGGTAAGGAGGTGGGGAATTAGGATTTGCTTGTATGTTTTAAAATATAAGTCCATAAGCCCGTCAGGACCCAGACTTTTCCCTAACTTCAGAGTTTTGATTGCCTTTTCTATTTCCAGAGCATCTATAGGTCTTTGAAGGGATTCTATCATCTCTTGTTGTAAGACTGGTGTTGTAATCTGTTGTAGGTATGAGGTGCACACAAGCTCATGCTCCAAAGTTTTCCTATGTGGGAACAAATCGTAGAGTTTAGCGTAATATAGTCTAAACAGTTCCGCTATAAAGGTTGTGTCCTCTATCTTTTGGTTTGTACCATTCAGCAAATGGTGTATATATGAAGAGTTTTGTTTTTGACTGAGTGCTCTCGCCAGCATCCTGCCTGGTTTTTTCCCCTCAGTAAAGAATTTTTGTTTTAGATCGAATGCTTGTTTCTGTTATTTAATATGTAGTATGTTAGATCGGAGTTTAGATAATTCTCTCAAGATATCTTCATTTAGAGGATCGAGCCTGTGCGCATGTTCCATATCAGAGAGTGCTGAGGTGAGTTGTGTGTATTGTTCCAGGTGTTGTTTGGTTTTTGTCACCTTGATTTTAATGAGTTCCCCCTTGAGGACACATTTATGAGTTTCCCACGCTACTCTAATATCAGTGTCTGGTGTTAAGTTCTCCCGGAAGAAATTTGTGAGTACCTCTTCTAAATGTTGGGTAATTAATGGGTCAGATAAGATAGTGTTTTCCAGATGCCATATGAATGGTTTAATGGGTTTAGAGGGCCGCTGAAACTTACTGATAACTGCAGAATGGTGGGACCAGGTGGTTGATGAGATCCTAGAGGACTCTAAGTAGCTTAGGAACATATGATCCACTAGGATGTAGTCTAGTCGGGAGTATGACTTGTTTGGATTTGAGAAAAAAGTATAGTCCCTAACGTTTGGGTGCGAGAGTCTCCATGTGTCGTGGAGTGTGAGAAGGTGTAGATTGGACCACACTGATTTCAACAATTTCTGGGGTAAAAGATTGTTTGGGATAGAGCTATCTACCAACAGGTTGAGGGGAACGTTAAAGTCCCCGGCTACCAGTAAAGGACCCATTGCGAAGGGGATAATCATGTTAGTAATACATTGGAAAAATTGCCTTTGTTTTGTGTTAGGGGCGTAAATGTTAATTAACGTAATAGGTCTTCCAAATAGGAGGCCTTTCAGACCGAGGCGAAAAATATTTAGGTTCCGAATTTTTTTTAAACTGTGTCTCCTGCAAGAATAGAATGTCACATTTTTTCAGTTTTATGTCACATAGGACCATGGAGCTTTTATGTGGTATATTAAACCCCTTCATGTTTTGGGTCATAAAAGATAGCAAGTGTGCCTTTGTGTTAGCCATGTGTTAGCCATACCAAATTATAGAAAATTGTTGATGATGGTGTGTACCTATACAATACCCATGTAGGACATTTACAAGACCAATATTTGGAGAATAGAAAGTAGGAAAGAGAAAGAAAGGACAGGAATAAACAATTTGCATACTATTCGAGTAGTAATCTCTATTTGCAGGAAGGAAGAATCCATTAACTATTGGAAAACATTTTGTTTACGGAAAAGGGACTGGGGAAAAGTCCCCGTCTGACATATTTCAACATTACAGATAAACATTATTAGAGCATAACAAAGCAGCTTAACATAAGTAAACTACGGTTCAGTTATCTTACCGCCTGGCGAATTCCATCCAGCGACCTTTAAGGGAGCCAGAGGAGAGAAGAACAACCACAATTCGAAAGCAACAAATTAACTGTGGGTTAACATTACAAAAAAACAATTAACTGGTGCATTCATTAACTTTTAGTTAAGGTATATTGGAACATCAGTCCAAGTGCTGGTGTCAGTGAATCTCCACGGGGGAGGCAGGTGTTAAAATTCTATTTAAATCAGTCATTCCTCATAATGGGGAATGTTCATGGAGGGTCGTTCAGTGCTTGAGGTGTTCCAGGTTTTGCAGATTTATATCTCTTAGCTGGGACCATTTGCCATTTTGGTCTTTGAGGTCGTGGGACATTGTCATCTTTGGATTGCTCTCGTGCATCTGGAGCTTTAACAGCATCTAGTGATGGATCTATGTGCAGGTCTGCGCAAACGTCTTCTATCTCCAGAACATCATTACAGACAAATCTTTGACCTTGTCTGATCACTTGGACCGAACATGGGGAGACCCAATGATATGCTACGTTCTGGTTCCTCAGATGTGCTGTGAGACTATTAAAGTTTGGCCACCTTAGCAGAGTTCTTGGTGCCAGATCTGCAAAGATTTGGATGCTGTTGTCTTGAAAGTTGATGGATCTCTGTTTGCGCGCTAACTGCAAGACTTCTTCTTTCTGGGAATAATCTTTAAATTTCAGAATAATGTCTCTAGGTTTCTTTGGATCTAATGATTTAGGGTGCAAGACTGTCAGACTGTATGGGTTGATTGCATGGGGCTCCTTTAAGATGCGTGAAGAGCTCTTGAAGGTATACTGGTATAGCAGAGGTGAGAACCGATTCCGGTACTCCCCGGATCCTGAGATTTTGACGCCTTTCCCTATTCTCCAAGTCTTCAAGTTTATCATGAAGCTGTAAAATAGAAATTTCTTGACCCTTTAGGAGTTGCTGCAATGTGGCTATTTCTTCCTGGTTGCTCTCCTGCACCTCCTCAAGGTATTAAACTTTATTGCCTATTTCGTTAATGTCCTTCCTGAGGCCTGAGATTTCCTCTTTAATACAGCTACGTACTTGCTACAGTAATGTTGTAAAGTCTTGCTTAGATGCTAACAAGGTTTGGGATATGGAAACCATATTTTCTGCACCACTTTCCTCTTCCTCTGAATCCGAAGATGCTTTAGGGTTAAAAAAGGTATTAACTGATGGTGTAAAGGGACACTGTACCCAAATTTTTTCTTTCATGATTCAGATAGAGCATGCAGTTTTAAGCATCTTTCTAATTTACTCCTATTGTCAAATTTTCTTTATTCTTTTGGTAAATTTATTTGAAAAGCAAGAATTTAAGTTTAGATGCCGGCCCATTTTTGGTGAACAACCTGGGTTGTCCTTGCTGATTGGACAGCACCAATAAACAAGTGCTGTCCATGGTTCTGAACCACAAATTGGCTGGCTCCTTAGCTTAGATGTCTTCTTCTTCAAATAAAGAAAGCAAGAGAACGAAGAAAAATTGATAATAGAAGTAAATTTTAAAGTTGCTTAAAATTGCTTGCTCTATATGAATCACAAAAGAAAAAATTTGGGTTCATTGTCCCTTTAAGTCTGCTATAATGTCCAGGTTTTTGACTGTTGGGAATAGGAGGGAGAGGAATAGTATTGTTAATTTCCCAGATGCGTGCCACTAAGAGTCATATATATAATGTGTAGAAATGTCAGTCTCAAATGAAGCTATGAGGAAGATTAGTTGAAAACTCTATACATCTCTATGCAGTGTACGTTTATTTGTGGTCTAACAATCCCATTACTGTTTCATTTCAACGCAGCTGCGAAAGCCTTTTCCCTCTCTGTTTTAAAATTAAGAGAAAAAATGTGCCATGCGTTCAGTGAGTTTTGAGAAGCCCGTGGCTTAATACTTGCGGTTTGGCTGCGTCATCTATTTTTTCTTTACTGCATGGAATAGCTGATGGAGCGCTTCATTCCTCTCTTCCTGCGATTATCCTGTGTAGTTTTTATGTTACTGCGGGAGCTAGGGCTTTGCTCTGATGGTGTGGTTCATCTGGGCTCCGGTGTAGGAGCTGCTGCGTAGTGTCCGGTAGGCCTCAAGCCACTTCACATAGTTCTGTGAGAGATCTGCTCCTCAAATCAGCTGTGCAGGTTCCGGATCAGTAGGGCAAAGTTTCCAAGCAGTTTGGTGCAGTTTCGTGCTTGGATAGAGAAGTTTTTATGCCTAATGTCAGACAGGGCTCCAAAGTTCTCTTATTGTGTAAGATATCTTTAAGCCAAAACCATTAAGCCGTGCACTTTACCAGATCTTTGTTCGTGGGGTAAAGGTCTTTCCCCCTCGCCCGGTCCTCACCTCGAGCGGGGCTGACTGAAACTTTTGGCGTCTGACGTCACAGAAAGATGTTCCGGTTAGAAGAAGAGGCCGATTCTTGCGCTCACTTCTATGCGCTGTGATCACGGTCCTCTTTGATGAGCCCTGCACTTAGTGCTAATAGCATGCAAGGGACTGGATTACTGGGTAATGTGAAAGATATCCCAGACTTTATTCCAAACACAGATGCTTTGCTCCTTTTGAGAAAAGAAATGTTCCAAAAGTATAACCCGGGTTATTGAATGAGAATCCAAAGATATGTGAATAGTTGTCAAAGAAGTAATAACAACAACACTGCCAACACATACGACGCGTTTCGCCCTCCTATGGGCTTTATCAAGATAGTGGTGGCAAGTGTGAATGACCTTATTTAGAGCTCACTCAGAGTGCGGCCATCTTACTCGACAGTCGGCTCCGCCCCCCAGTGTTAGGCTTTTTTTTTGCCGGTTCTCCCCATTGATGTCTATGGGGAAATCGTGCACGAGCACGTCAAAGCAGTGCTTGTATTTGGGTGAACCACCACCATATTGCCCGTGCAGGCCTGCTTTTTGCAAACCTGTAATAGCAGCGATATCGGGAGATGAGCGATGAAAATAACGTACACGAAATTAGCGAGCAGCCATAACGCCATAACTTGTAATCTAGCTGATAGTTTTTTGATTATTTATATCTTTATGGAGTCTTCAGATCTTTATAAAATATTGAAGAAATGGCCAAATTATAATTTCTATAAAGTAACATAAGAACATCATATTTTCTGCTACTTTACTTGCTGCTCTACCACATTGTTATATATCCCCTTTTGTAAGTCAGTAAAGTGCTAATGAGTCTTTTAATAACAGATAGGTTTTTGCATCCTAATTCTGCGCTTAGGATGCAAAAAAAGTTAGTCAGATTATGTACTCTTTAAATTGCAGGTATAAAAAAACATTACACAGAGATTATTATCACTAATCTTTTTACATTTTTATTGATCTATAAAATCTTCATAATATTCAATGCCTTCTTGCAATGGAGATGGTTCTTATTGAACTAGCTAGTCCAGTATCTCAGCTGGTTGTCCATTAAAACTATCCAGATTAGACACTTTTTAAATGCTGGCAATGCCTCAGTCATTTACAGATATGGCAGCTCCATATTAAATAATTGATCAGTGTGTGTTGCTGGCAAAGCAAAGGACACAAGGAGTAAAAACATTTCTTTGTATTACTAGTAGTTGTGGCAAAATCAGGGCTTTGTTTTTAAGGGGATAAACTAGTTATTAGTAAAATAATTCTTCACACACATTGGCACTCACAGAATTTTCCATTAAAAAAAAAATCACATTCTTTATTTGAATACAAACTAAAACCCATAACAGACACATGGTCATCACATCCACACAATGAGTTAACCATGTGTCATCATCTGGAGGAGGAGCACTTTTAGATCTGATTGCGCCCCCCCCCCCCCCAACTGCACTTATCCCCAAACCCCTGTTGGTCCAGTGGACCGGCATCGCCGGGGGACTCCCTAGGAAACACGGAAATGAAAGGCAGCTCCTTAGGACTTAAAGGAGCTGGATGGGGGGTAAGTATTTAAACCCCTCAATCCCAGCTCCTTTAACCCCTTCAGTACTGGGAATTTCAGAGAGAAATGTGCCCAAAGTACCAGAGATTTTTTTGGCATTTTTGCTATTACTCTAGGCCTATTTTGATATATTTCATGCCACTGTTTTGCCGCTTGTATATTTACACAACACAAATGATTGTAAAAGCGTTTCTGGGGTCCTTTTTGTTTAGAAATAGCAGACATGCCATTGCTTTTGTTAATTAGAAGGCTGTGGATTGCAGCTGTACACCACATGGCTGAAATTCTCAGCAGTTAAGGGGTTAATTAGTTATCTGGTAAGGGTATTGTAATGTAGGGATTACCCTCCCACCTGATACCTCCCACCTACCTGATCCCTCCCAAACAGTTCTTCTCCCCACCTACACTCCTCCCCACCATCTTAGGTACTGGCAGTCAGTCTGCCAGTATGCAGGTTATTGTTTTTATTTTATTTTTTTAATGATTCCCCCCCCCCCTGAAATTTAGGGAAAGCTCCTGATCCCTCCGAAACAGCTCTCTAACCCTCCCCCTCCCACTAGTGGCGGCCAGCTTAGGTAAGAGCAGCTGTCTACAAGTAACCATTTTTTTCCCCTATAGCATAAGGGCTCCCCCACCTCACCCCTCCCTGCTAATGTTATATAGGCTCCTCTCTTTTTTTTTTTTTTTTTTCAAAAGAGCTTTATTCAAGTATAATAAACATACAAAAAATAAAAAGCGATCTTACAACCAAAGGATTGTTAATGAACAAAACAACTTGAACAGCTTGTCGCAGTCTATTAAATTACAACTTAAATCAGTGCATTAAAGGTAAGTTTACATATAGCCAATGATGTCTCACTGAATCCCTAACTGTGATAGCCAGTCTACTACCATAATTTTATATTCATTTTTCATTGTATACCCCATCGGGTTGCACATAGTATCACTCCTAAGAATGGTGTAGGGTATAAGTCCATGAGATTTTAATCCAGTCCAGGTTCAGTGATCTTAGATTTCTATTGCATTAAACCTTAAAAAGTCTAGAAAAACTGCGTAACTGCTAAAGAATTTACAGATCGTAACAAGTTTTCCACCGTGAGGGCCACTCTACATTACTGTTCTGGGTACTATCGACACATCTTCTAATACATACATATTACATATTATGCACTATCTTACATGCTTTCAATAGATATCAATTGCCTGCCACCTCTAAACCATACATATACTGCTCCCATAGAAATAACATATCATGATACAAAGTTAAATTTCCTATTTTAAGATAATGTAACCTTTCTAATATTAAGGTGTGCTTCACCAAGTCACGCCAATCACTAAGTGTAGGTGCGTTTATTTTCTTCCAGGCTCTGGCTATGAGCCTTTTTGCTGCATTAATTTGTATTTGATAAAGGTTCCTCCTAATCTTACAAGAGATCTCTATACTAGCATTAAACAAAACACCTTCTGGTGACAAGGTCCGATCAATACCAATCGTTTTACTAATCTGATTATGTATTTGTATCCAAAATGCGTGTATTGTTCTGCATTCCCACCATATGTGATACATAGTACCTTCCTGCCCGCAACCCCTCCAACATTTGCCACTAGCATTCTTAAACATGTGTTTTAACTTGCCTGGTGTTAAGTACCACCTAGTGAGGGTTTTGATATTGGTTTCAAGTGCTGATGATGAGTGTGCTGATTTGGCTGTTGTCTGAAACCATGTATCCCACTGTTTACAAGAAAAAGTTCTGCCCATCTCAGCCTCCCATTTAGATATGTAATTCGGTTTGGTCGGAAGGCTTGACCTAAGGACCATTCTATACATTGTGGAGATCACCCCCTTAGGGCGATGGTGTGAGATGCAAAGATTTTCAAATACCGTGAGCGGCCTGATCAAGTCTTGCTTGCTTTTGTGCATAGCTAGATAATGGCGGATCTGATGGTATCTCAACCAGGATTGAAAAAAAGAGTAGCCTTGTGTTAATAGGGTTTCTCTCTGTGCTAATCTTCCTTTTTCTAATAACAGATATATAGGGATATAATCCTGTAGTTTAGATGCTTGATCTACCCTTAATTTCATTCCCGACCAGCCATGTAGGAATTCCTCATTTGGGTCAAGTATTGTTAGAGGGGAGTAGGTGGTTGTTATGTGTTTGTGTTTGTTGCGTAATTTTAACCAATCGGACCAGGTTTCCTTGATTATTGGGAAAGCTTCCATTTTTTCTATAGGTGGTTTTTGAGGGGCCCAGCACATCCCACCTATGTGTGGGACTCCTAACAGTTGGGATTCTAGATGGACATTTCTCTTATAAGAGTTATCCCCCTGTCTGCACCATTCTACTGGCTCCTCTCTTTTTTATCCCCCTTTTCAGTAGAGCAGCATCCCTCCCTCCCTCCCTCCCTCTCTTTCCCTTTTAAACTTTGTTTGTCTAAAGGCAATTGTGCACTCTGCCTGTTGAGGGGGTTAAATGTCAAAGCACACATACATAAAGAATAAAAAAAATCCTCACACTGTTTGCAGGCTGGGGTTCCCTAGCCACTTATAACAGGTCATCAAAAAGGACTAGAGACCCCCATGGCCTTTGTTTTGACACCCAGAAGCCCCTCCTTAAAATAAAGCCCCTATACAAGTTAAATACATATACCCAAAGGGCCTATTTTATATGTGTATAACCCCTTTTTATTTTTACAACATAGTTTAGAAAAAAACTCACTCTTTTTTACAACCTTGTTTATTAAAATGTTATAAAAAATATATACATTTTGTTGAGTTCTCACCAGTCATGATATTTACATACAAATTGAAATAATGTGAGGATTCTGGGTCTGCTTAACCCCCCCCCCACCCCAATATATAATATGTGTTGGTTTCTCACTGAAAAAATCCCTACAGTGAGGCTTAAATGTAAGCAGCATTTAAAAACTCAAAAAAAGATCAGCACATGGGTGAAAACAGCTCAGAATTTAATGTGTTTAAAAAAAAAACCTGGTCAACTTTTTGGCTCTTTTTATGAGCCTTTTTTCAAGAGCATTACAAGCTCAAAAGAGTCTCTGAGGGCCAGGAGTTATGTTGTAATGCACCTGTTAATGAAGCCCTAATGCTAGTAGATACACATGGAAGCTAAATTTTTACATTTCTTGTTCAGAGGGTTATAAAGTAAAGTGTGCTGTTAATTTTAAAACAAAATTTTTATTTAATTTTAATTATAGTTTTCTAACTAAATTGTATGTGATTTATTGTCTATTCAACACTGTATAGTTTTAGTTGCTAACAAAATGAAGTTTTACTGAACAAAAAAAAGTAGGTCTAGTCAACAAAAACACATGTAGTTTTAGTTGACAAAACTTTCTTAATTGTAATTATTATTAAATGATTTTTGTTAATAGTTAGGGCCCTTATAAAAAGTTCTAAATATATTCTTTATTCAGTACAATGCACAGACATCATTCCTCACACCACTTTGTCATCAGTTTGTGGCACTTTGCAGTGACGAGCCGTCATAGGAGGCAGGTGAGGAAGCGCCTTCTCTGTCCGATGTGTTTATTACTCTTATTAAATAATGTTTTATAAAAAAAAATCTTAAAGTATGAAAAAAAAAGTTTGCACCCCAAGGTACTCATACAAAAACACTGACTCCACACCATCGCCATGTTGTAACTGAATTGATGAGCGATGTCCATTGCGATTCATATTGCACAATGAAGGAGAGGCTTTGAGCCGTTCAGCTCATCTCCATTGCGCAACATGGATGGCTTGCTAAGTTTTTGTATGAGCTGGAGCCAGCGACACCCAGTGGCGCGTAAGGCTCTTCGCGGCACAAACGCTCCCAATAGATGCTTGCTCTCCAAGTAGCCTCGGGAGCCAATCAGTGCCGGTCCGCACTGGAGGAGGGGTGTTCCACTGCTGGTGGGAAGACGTGAAAAGCTGAAGAGGAGAAGACTTCTAGAGCTGCTGAGAAGGACCTGCCACTGGTGAAGACTACGTTATGGTAAGTATAATTATTATTTTTTCTTCAAGGTGTTGAGATACTGTTCTTACGTGTA